>NC_092814.1:273812800-273895300 GCF_023375885.2 Dermacentor andersoni
ATGACTGCTGGTATCTTTACTGAATCAAATGATTTTTCGTAACCTATCAAAGCCATATAGAGAGGTTTATTGTACTCTGCGGATTTCTCGATAACCTGGTTAATGACATGGATGTGATCCATTGTAGAGTAACCTTTCCTGAAGCCAGCCTGCTCCCTTGCTTGACTAAATTCCAGTGTTGTCCTTATTCTATTGGAGATTATTTTGGTAAATATTTTATATAATACAGGGAGTAAGCTAATGGACCTATAATTTTTTAGTTTTTTAACGTCGCCCTTTTTGTGGATTAGTATAATGTTTGCATTCTTCCAGTTTTTTCTGGGACCCTTGCAGTCCATAGACACTTCGTATAGAGAGCCGCCAGCTTTCCTAGCCTTATGTCTCCTCCATCTTTGATTAAATCGACTGTTATTCAATCCTCTCCTGCCGCTTTTCCCCGTTTCATGCCTTTCAAGGCCTTTCTGATCTCATCTCTAGTTATAGGAGGAGTTTCTGTATACTGTTTATTATTGTTTTGAATAGAGCGCTCCTGAGTCATCTGGGTACTGTAAAGGTCAGTATAGAATTATTCTGCTGCATTTACTATATCTTCGAGATTGCTGATGATATTACCCTGCTTATCGTTTACTGCATACATCCTGGTTTGTCCTATACCAAGTTTTCTTCTCACTGATTTCAGGCTGCGTTCATTTTTTTACGGCTTCTTCAGTCTTTCTCAGGTTATAGTTTCGAATATCACATATTCTCGCCTTGTTGATCAGTTTTGACAGTTCCGCGAATTCTATCTTATCTCTTAAGTTGGACGCTTTCATTCTTTGTCGTTTCTTTATTAGGTTCTTTGTTACTTGGGAGAGCTTGCCTACTGGTTGCCTTGGTGCCTTGCCTCCCACTTCCATTGCTGCCTCTGAAGCCAGCCTCGTTACGGTTTCATTCATTACCTCTATGTCATCATCATCATCTCTCTGTTCTAAGGCTGCATATTTGTTTGCAAGTACCAGCCTCAATTTGTCCGCTTTTACCCTTACTGTCTCTAAGTTGACCTGTTCTTTCTTGACCAATTTTACTCTTTCTCTGTTTAAATTGAGGTGGATCCTGGCCCTCACTAACCTATGATCACTAAATTTTACCCTACCTATTACTTGAACATCCTGCACTATGCTGGGATCGGCAGAAAGTATGAAATCAATTCCATTTGTTGTTTCACCATTAGGGCTTTTCCAGGTCCATTTTCTGTTGCTACGTTTCCTGAAAAAAGTGTTAATTATTCTCAGCTTATTCCTTTCTGCGAATTCTACCAGCATCTCACTTCTAGCGTTTCTAGAGTCGACACCGTAGTTGCGAAATACCTGTTCACCCACCTGCTTTTTCCCCACTTTTGCATTGAAGTCCCCCATTACTACTGTATACCGCGTTTGCACTTTTCTCATCGCTAATTCAACATCTTCATAAAACTGATCTACTTCCTCATCGTGTGACTGGACGTTGGAGCGTAGGTTTGTACCATCTTTAATCTATACCTTTTATTGAGTTTGATTACGACTACTGCTACCCTCTCGTTGATGCTGTAGAATTCGTCAATGTTGCCCGCTATGTCTTTATGGATTAGGAATCCTACCCCGTATTGCTTCTTATCCGGGAGACCTCTATAGCAGTGGTCATGGCCGTTATTCAGCAATGTGTAAGCCTCACCAGGTCTTCTAATCTCACTAAGGCCGATGATATGTCAACCAATGCCTGATACTTATTCAAAGAGTCGTGCTTAGCTTGCCTCACTCGAGAGGGTTCGGGTGTTAATCGTTGCAAGGGTCAGTTTCCATTGGCGGCCTGTCCGGACCCAGATATTCTTAGCACTCTCTGCTGCGTTGCAAGTCTGACCGCCGCCTTATTTTACAAGCATCTGGAGTTGCAATGCTGCGAACTTAGGAGCATTTCCAATGGAATACATCTCTCAAACCGCGTCCAAAGCGCCCTTTGTCAAAACAGCTAATGTTATTTTCGGCGCAACATCGTCTTGACCCTTGATGAAACACATATAAGGGCTGATCAATAGACATAATCATGCAAAAAAGTCCCGGAAGTACGGTTTGGAAAATGAAACGCAGGAGACTCGGAAACGAACTCGCTATGATATAGGCAGGATAGTCACTGAATGGCTGCCTGATTACGACTTTAATTAACAAGTTCCCACTTCCAGGTGAGTTAATGGGCACTAAGGATGTACGTCCGAACAGGTGAATAATGAAACATATGACAGTGTGTGCAGGCTTTCATTAACTTCGCACCACTGCGCTGCCGTGGGATGAGTAATTGCATTTCCACTGGGCGTAAACATTTTCCTTTCTTTCTTTTTGCGTTGGCGTCTACATTTGAGAGGCCTGTTCCTCTCAGGATAGTGTTCAGCTTGTACAGGAGAATACTTTCCTGTCATTTATACAAATCCCAACTAGAATTCTAATCAAATGACATCACATCTCGCGTCACACCGTGATCCGCGCCTTACTAGTCTGCAGCGCGCACACAACATCCTTTATTTCTTTCCTGATGACTTGTACTGGTAGAATGCTCGCACGAGTAACGTGGTGCATATAAAAGAGAAATGTTTTTAATCTCGCACGCCTGTTTAGAGCAAGTGTACAGTCACCATCAGTCCGCGCGGCATGATAGACTGCGGGCTTGATGATGTGGCAGCTCACGGCAGTTGAAAACTGGCGACGAGCCTGCGGTAAGAACAGGCTAAGCGCTATCGCGGTCATTCGTTTTGCATGTTCTTGCAGTCTCAGGCAGAAGATGGCTGCCACCTACAAGCGCTGAAAATTCTGGTCTCTATACGGACGATTCCTTTATTGATACTACAGCTTGTACCGTATTTATAAGACATGCCGCGGTTGCTCAGTGGCTATGGTGTTAGGCTGCTGAGCACGAGGTCGCGGGATCGAATCCCGGCCACGGCGGCCGCATTTCGATGGGGGCGAAATGCGAAATCATAAATTAATTTATTATCATAAATTAAGAATAAAAGTGGTCCAAGTATCCAACCAAGTGGGACACCAGTGTGAGGTTTATTAGGTTGAGAATAACTTCCAGATAAACACACAATTTGTTCCCGATAAAAAACGTAGTTGAAGCACGATCTTAATGAAGGCTTGGCCAGTGATCCCAATGACACTTCATTTATAAAACAGTAAACTCTTACTTGTACGAACGTCGGTTTAACGCATATTTCAGAATAACGAACTTTTAGGAAATCCCGGCGGGTTTTCTATTTATTCTATGCAAAAAGAGTTCAAGTTAAACAAATTTCTGAATAGCGAATATTTCAGTTCAACGATCTTGAGGCTCCTGGTGGACAGTAACATCGGCTAGAATTAAAAACTGCTGGCATAAATTTGGCATTTCCCCCCTGTACGGTGAAAGCGAGCAAGAGGAACAGCGCAACGAGATGATCGACTCCGTGATGTGGACAGTGTCACCAGCTGGATGTTGACAGCAACACTTCGTTTGAAGACTATGTGCAGTGACAGGGAGCTTCTTACCTGTGCTGAACTATTAGATCTGGAAACTGTTTCCAGTGTTCGTCCCTAAAAAGGGTGCGACGAGGAAGCTGCACTAGTAGAGGCAGATTCAAATACTGTAACTCTAGCCGAGGCTGTAGGATGCATTGGAAAGTTGCCAGACTTCGTGTCTCAGCAACAAGCTGTGCAAGAGTAAGTGCACAAATAGATAGACTCTGGAGAGCTGTGTTACTTCTTGCGCTTTAATAGTACCAGTGCAAATGAAAATTATTTTCTTTTCAAAATGAGATAAGCTTCAACGTAACTGTTTCGCACTTTGTATATATTGCTAACTCCATAACTTGCATATTATACCTTTATTCATAAAAACAAGTGGTACAAAGTGCCAAGGCATTAAGAAAAAAGTTGCTACAAAAACAACTTGACTGGTCCTAATAAACAGAAGGTCCAGAAGGAAGCAGACAGCAAGGAGCGAGAAAAAAAAAAAAGAAGGAAATGAAAGGAAAGAGGAACAACGAAAATGGAGAAAGGAAAGAGTAATGTCATGTAGTACATAGATCTCACTTAAACAATTTGCTTCACACATGAAACAGCTCGGGAAAAACAAACAATATAGATATATGGATACACAAAACTCTTAAAAAGAAAAACATTAGGTACATGGTTAAACCCAATTCTTGCAGCAATAGAAATTATACAGGTCTCTGCCAGAATAATTAGGTACATCGATGGACGCAAATCTGAGATTATTCAGCAGAGTGGGGAGAGTGTAACAAGTCATTTGGTTACCATAGGTTGAACGCACATGCGGCACATGCCAGTATTCGGGGGACCTGGTGTTATAACATGGAATGTTGTGTTTTAATCTAGCCAAAGATGAAACAAGGCTTAAGTTCTGTTTGGTTTGTTTTATGTATCCAAGAGCAAGGCGGTAGTTAAACATATCACTGACTTTAATTACCCGAAGTTTTTTAAATAGGGGCTCAGATGGGGAGTCAAAGGGCATATCACTAATTACGCGAACAATTTTCTTTTGTATTACAAGCAAACGGTTAATATTCGTAACAGATGTGGTGCCCCAAATAAGGCAGCAATAATGAAGGCTGGCTCGCAAATAAAGCATTATAAATGAACATTTTAATCTTCTGAGGCATGTAGCGAATAGAGAAAACGCGTCCAGTAATTTGGGAGAGTTTGACCTAGTGGGACAAATTATAACTTCATAAATTGGGACATTATAACTACATGAATTGCATTTCACACTTTTGACTCGTTGTCTGCTGTGCCCTATGCTTTTCCATATTCTAGTGAATACTCAGTTTAGGAAACTTTTAGTTAAAGAGACACTAAATGCAAATATTAAGTCAAGCTGAAGTGATAGGCTAGTGCTCTAGAACCTCTAAGGCGTCAATATTATCACGAACGGAGCCTTAATAATCGAGAAATTGAGGTAGAGAGAGAGAGAGAAAATGATAAATGAAAGGTAGGGAGGTTAACCAGGACTGAGCCCGGTTGGCTACCCTACACTGGGGAAAGGGAAAGGGGGACGGAAAGATAATGCAGGACACGATTATAGACTCTCCCGGGACATTCAAGTACTTACCCTACGGCGAAAGCACTCCTCAGTTAAATTTTGTCACTAGTACTCAACCACTCGTTGCAAAAAAATATCTTTGTATGATATTAAAAGACAAAATAAAATGCTACTTGCCTAGTCCTATTTCAGTTTTAGAAAAAACAACTCATTGAAATTACTCTTGACAAGAACGCGGGCGGCCGAAAGGTTTTGTTTTCGCTCGACTCTGCGCCGCCCACGCTTTCGCGTTTCAGTAGTTTCGTTATCGCCTGGTGCTACGCTGGTTTTGCTAGTTTGAGAAATTCGCACATACTGGCGAGTAGCAGAGAAATCAACTTCCACGTGATGTCGCAAGATGCCCCAATGGTCTACGCCACTTGACCAAAAAGCAACTGCAGCGGCGAATCCACCGCTAAGGCATCCATTACACTGAGTGTTCCGACCAAGTGGAAAGGAGGAACACAAGTGGAATACCCCAACTGCCTTGCGATCAACGTCGATCTCAAACATCTGATCTGGTCCTCTCCTGCCACAGCCAGCCTCAGGGACAAGCACACCCGGCCTGTAAGGGTGGCGTCGTAGGAAGACTGGGTCGCACCGCAAGCAGAAACCACCAGAAGAATGAACGCTTTGCTGTCCTTTGCTAAGGAGGCAGGCATCCTGCCTTTCACCTTATCCCCTAACCACATCTGAAGACACGGGCCATCCTTCCTAATAAACGTTTCAATCAGTGGTGATGGCGTACGCAACGTCACCGTTCCCCCAGTTCAGTGGCGGGAGATTCGAATTTCAAAAAAGGTATTCGAACCATTCAGATGCAAATTTCTCGTAAACTAAGTCTTTTCTTGGAACGAGAACAGCATTTCGAGGTTTCTGGAATGGTATTTAAACATGTGCGACCACCTAGTATTTGCCTTTAGTGTCCCTTTAAGTGAACTATTTCCTGGGGTCCCTTGAAGTTCACTCAAGTGAGAGTTCACTGTATTTCGTGCAGAATGTACGTACATTCATTTCAGGTCATGTAATGCGCAGGTTAGATAACCGTTGGACCATTAGGGTTACAGAATGGGCACCAAGAGAAGGGAAGCGCAGTCGAGGACGGTAGAAAACTAGGTGGGGCGATGAAATTAGGAAATTCGCGGGTACAAGTTGGAATCGGTTGGCGCAGGACAGGGGCAATTGTAGATCGCAAGGAGAGGCCTTCATCCTACAGTGGACATAAAATAGGCTTATGATGATGATGGACATTCGTTTTATTCCGGCATATTGTTTATTATTATTATTATTATTATTATTATTATTATTATTATTATTATTATTATTATTATTATTATTATCATCATTATTATTAAAACTTCTTTGCTGAGGCTGTGCTCAGTGCCCTGAATTATCGCACAAGTTGACAGGCATCACTGTTTGCGCCATCGCGAAAATTTTGAATATTAAATGGCGAGGTGCACCATATGGTGGTGAGATCGGTGCACTCCACATTAATGTCCTTAAGTCCTGAATAATTATGATGACAGTCGGGGGTCCATTCAGTATCACAGTGTCTTTACACAATCCTTTTGTATATCACTTTTATTTCAGCGGGTGTTCTTTCATAAGCTAATCAATGTACTAGAAACAGCGGATAGAACATTTGCGTCATTTCTCCTGTATTCTAAACGCTAGTGCATGGTTCTATTCATATTTAACTAAGCGACTAGGCAGAATTGACTCTCCCTCTTTTATCGCATCTGCATGGGGTCAGCGCGAATTCCAGCGTCATCATCCTGTATGCGCTGTCAACTGGGTGACACTAAACATTATTTGTTAGCGTGTCCGGAATTTGATAGAAAACGCCAAATGCTACAGATCGACTCAAGCGTAGAATTGCTCCACACAGAAGTGCGAGCGGCAGTTCGTTCCCGTGAGGACGTTGGATATTTACGAAGGAGGTGTTCCTGCTCCTCCTGGAGTTCCTCCGCGATACAGAGTTGGAGTGTGAACGAGGATATGCGCCGGCGGGCTACGAGGGGGTGGAATGGATGGCGCGCAGCATGTTATATCCCGGTTGAACTCCATCCTCAACGTTAGTCTTCCCTGTAAGTGTTGTGGCGGGCTTCATACCCTATACCGCACTTGATAAGTGAGACTCGGGCGGAGCAATTGCAGGCAGATTTTGCAAGGCAAGGTACACCTGTAGCTAGCAACATCCCTCCCTACTTCCCTCCTTTTGTTTTTATCATTACTTCGCATACTTTGAGTTAATCCTCGAAAACAGCAACTGTGCCCTTTTGTCCCACTATATTGCTTTTAAATCTTCCCTAGAAACCGTATCTTCCTCAGATACGTGCAAGACTTCAAAAACCTGCTACTCTGACAGCTATATACCTCCGCAACCAAGGTCTTGAAATCTCGTCAGGCAAATCTGCACTGACGGCATTCACTCGCAAACCAATTACACCCTACGCCATCTCAATAAATGGCCAGATACTTTCTTACGAGAAGACTCACAGATTTCTTGGAATAATCATTGATAGAGACCTCTCAGGGAGCCCACACGTGACCTACTTGAAACAGCGTATGACAGCAATCTCCCAGCTTTTCAAGTTTCTGGGCGGAAAGACTTGGGGAATGTCAGTGCATGCAATGTTGGCATTGTACAGGGCTCTTTTTCTGGGCTTCTTGAGATACAGTTTGCCCGTACTGGCCAACACTTGCCAGACAAATCTTTGTGCTCTACAGGCTATTCAAGCTCGGGCTCTCAGGGTTTGTCTTGGTTTGCCAAAATGCACATCGACAGTAGCGACTATTGCGATCGCCCGGGACCAACCCATACAAACACACATCGCGGTGGAAGTGTTGAGAGTGCACATTAGGCACGTTGCCCGTGCGCGTTCCCACCATCTGGCAACACTACCGTCAGAAAGGCCGCAGACATCATAATGTACTACGATTTCGGAGTATTACACCTGCCTTCCATCAGGCTTCACCCCCGCAACTAAGCCATCGTTTCCTCCATGGTGTTTGGCTCAACCTGCAGTGCACCTCACCATACCAGGAATCAGGAAAAAATCTCAGCTGTCATCACCTGCTCTTAAACAACTAACTCTGCTCCTTTTGCACGAGAGGTACGCCGACCACGTACATATTTATACTGATTGATCGGCAACTCTCCAGTGTTCCTCTGGAGCCGTGGTTTTCCCAGCGAAAGCCAGCACCATCAGTTTCAAGACATGTCACCCAACAACACCGACGGCTGCGGAACTTGCGCTGCACTTCGTCTCGTCAGCCAAAAACAACCTCGAAGATGCTCAATATTCAGTGACTCGAAGGCAGCACTGCAGTCTTTGCTATCAGCCCTGCGGCGTGGACCACACGAACAACTGGTATTCGAGATTAGAGAACTAATCCATACCTTGACTGTGAAAGGACACCACGTGACATTTCAGTGGCTTCCAAGTCACTGCGGCGTTATAGGGAACGAACACGCCGATAACGCTGCTCGGTCGGTTCTTTTAGCGACGAAGAGGAGCCGATACCATTATCAAGTACAGATGACGCTAGAAAAATTCGAATGCTCAGCCGTGATATCACGTTCTCCTTGTGGAATGCAGGAAGTTTTCAGAACAACCGGCTACACAACCTAGACTCTTCTCTACATCTTTTCATTCCAGCTGGACTCTGCCATCGCAAAACTATCCTGCTTTGTCGAATATGGCTAGGGGTGGCGTTCACCAAGTCTTTTGCTTTCCGAATCGGATGGGCCGACGACGCCTCGTGTGATAACTGTGGCAACGAGGAGACTCTTCAACACCTTCTCTGTGACTGTCCTCGCTATAATTTACAGAGACAATCGCTCGCAAACGCGATAGTGAGCTTTGACCGAAGACCCCTAACAGAGGAACTTATTTTGAAATGCCGCCATCACAAGGAGGGGGGGGGGGGGGGGGGCATCGCAGCAGAGGGCGACGAGGGCACTGTTGCAGTTTTTAAAGGCAACAAAATTGGACAAGCGGCTGTAGCATGAACAGATGTTCATAGTGCTGCAAGTGCTACTGTGCTGTGCGGTGACAGTGTGCGGCGACAGTGACCGACTGTGATTGCATGTGTGTGCTCCTTTCTTTCTTTATCTCTACTTTATCACTTTACCTCCCCTTTTTCCCTAGCGTAGGGTAGCAACCGGATTTTCCCCTCTGGTTAACCTCCCTGCCTTTCCCCTTGCCTTTGTCTCTCTCTCTCTCTCCCTCCTTAGAGACCACCCAAAAGCTGGCCGTAATTTATAGCGATGTTGAATCTGGCTGAGTTTAGGGAATCTGTTTTAGCAACGTTCGCACGGAGATGCACGACAAATGTTTCGACATCAGACGAGTGGTAGCACTGTATGCCTGGTCTGTCACTAGCTTGCCCACTGAAGTTCTTTAGCGCGCGAAAAGGGACTAAAGACGGTGGCAAGACGCAGACAAAGCGCTAACTTGTCACCGTCTTTCGTCCCTTTTCATGCGCTAAAAAACCTCAGTTATGGAATACCAACACGCCCTAACCTACGCTCTTTCTAGCTTGCCCACATTCGCTTAGTTACGTGCCTCTGTTTATTTATTTTTTCCTCTGCTCAGAATGCTTAATATTGACTTAATAAAATTCTCGCACGGCCCAGCGAACAGTCCTTATTAGAATACATCACGCGCTGCACAGCGCAGCGAACCGGCGTATACAGACTAGCGTGGTGAAATATGGAGAGCCCGCTGACTCAGGAAGTTAGGTTTCCTTCTTTCTACTACAGAGCATTTCAGGAATGGGTGGAGCCACCCCTGGCGGCAACAAGCACATGTCGGCGCCATGCGCGCGCCAAGAGGGAGCGACGAAATAAAGAAAACAGTACGCGGGAAGAGCGGGCACTAAAAGCAGCATAGTGCAGGGGGGAAGCGATGCGACCGCTGCATCGGCACCCAAGTGGCACGGCCGCGCATTAGGGAATGAACAGCGGTCCTCGGTTGGCTACTGCAGGCGCTGTTGTTGCCTTGGTTACAACGGCGCCTTACCTTGTTCACTAGGGCAGGCACGGCATCGTGTCAGATTTAACAGCACTCGCGAGCTCGTCGACAGAGTATATACGCTATTATACCGCCAACGGGCTCGGCCGGCTGAAAACGAGGCGGCGAGCTGCAGCGCACCTAATCGTGACGTGTGCACATCATCAGAACGAAACGACAAGGAACGCGTCGGCACTCCATCCCGAGAAACTATAGCGCGGAGGGTTCGCATTTGAGAAACGATCTCCTATGATCGCGCTGCGACCTGGTTCGGTCTCACGCTGCCTGGAATCGAATTAACGGGACTTGATGGAGGATAAATCCATACTCAGAGGTCGCTCTGCTGCGCATTTCTGAAAAAAGCACATTTAGTTTTGAAGAAACACTCAGGAACATGTATGGAAAGAAATGGGCGGCTAAAGTGCCCAACTACACCTGTACCTCAAACGGGCGGACACAGAATAGAGGCCAAGAAAGTTGGCAACAAAGTATAGTGTAATTTGAAGTTCAAATTGACAACCCGAAGTCATCTATAAGAAAGTTTGGAAAAGGAAACAGTAAATTCGTTGTAGGAGGTGTAATCAGAAAAGTGCACGGAGATCTACAAAGACAGCAAGCAAGAAATCAGGAGAGGAGATTTGTAGGATAACACAAAGGGGCAGTGCCTTGCTATTTCGGACCCGGGCTGGCTATCTGAGGACAAAAGCATACCGGAGAAAATATCAGCTACATATCAGATATCTGAAAGAGAAATGGAGAAAGCTAAAAGCAAAGAAAAGACAGGAAGTCCGGAGAAAACTGAGCGCATTGTAAAAATGCCAAGATGTCAGGATATTCAGCGAGCCAGGACCATAGGGAAGGTCCATCTTGCAGAAACACTGGGATTCAAAGCTTATGCTAAACAGTCCAGAAAAGCCACATATTTTTGAAGTGGTAGTGGGGGGAAAGAAAGCAAGCGGAGGCGGAACAATAACATCTATAGTTAGCTTTACAATATAGAGATACATGTTTCAATTAAGAGAATGGACATACAAATATGGATAGGAACAATGCTAGACTGCTATAGGTGCAGTAAAACCTGATTGGCTCGAGAAGGTTAGGTGATTATTAGTAGTTGCCCCTTTTCCAAGGAGATGCCATTAGAACGGAGCTGCGGTAAGTGTAAAAATGTTTTTTTTTTATTTTTTTACAACTTTAAGTAAAAACGCACGTCCCTGTATAATACCTTTTCCGACGGTGCTCCCAGTAACAAACAACATAACAAAAAGTGCTAATTTAAATGACTTTTTGATCTTCCAAGCACGACGACTGAATATTTGTACATCTCAGGAAAATTCAGGAAGCGTTCGCCGGACTAGCTGGCCTAAAACAGCAAGAAAACGCTTTATCTTACTTGCGCCCGCCACAACGTGCATGTGATAACGTCCATGTGTTACATGGCAGTAACAGATGACAGCGGAGTCGGCGCGCTGTCCATTTGATTAGCGTGCTGTCATCCATTATAGTTAACATCGCTTAAGCTTTTTTTATCAGTTAGCTATTTAGTTAGTGTGTTAGCTTGTTAGTTAGTTAGACAGCTTGCGTGTTTGTTTGTTTGTTTGTTTGTTTGTTTGTTTGTTTGTTTGTTTGTTTGTTTGTTTGTTTGTTTGTTTGTTTGTTTGTTCGTTCGTTTGTTTGCAGCCATGCATCTTCATTTCAGCTTTTTTCACGATTTTCGATTCCCATGGCAACGCCGACGTGCTGGTCATTTCTCTGCGACTAAGCTCGCGGCGTATTCGTTCCACCTGCGTGTAATTTTCTAGCGCCCGCAATAATTCATGCTTAGGCCACCCACACACGGCAGCCGGTGCGCTGTGGTCGCCAGATTACATGTATAGCCTATGCGTCCTGCCATCGATGCACTTCTACTCGCTTCCAACTTGCGTATGTCATTGCATTCGAATGTGAAGAGCTGGTGACCTTTCTCCTCCGTGAAAGGTCTGAGTATTCAATTTCCGGTCGTGCGTATTTCTCACCGATGGCGGCATCAAACTATACCGAAGTTCCATAGCAGCCATGCTCTTTCTTTCTACTTAATTTTTCTTCAAATTTAACGTCTAAAAGAAGGGAGTCATCGTTGTTGAGCTTGCTTTCTGTGGTTTTCTCAGCATTACACGATCGGCGAACCCTGTTGTCAATTACGGCTGTCGATCTTTACATTTTCCGACTTATGTGAATATGCGGTTCCAATGATGCGGCCACAGTAAGAAGCCTAAAGGCAAAAGCATGGCTGCGAAGCACATAAAAATATCTTCGCCTCTCTATGTTATTACTTCCTCCCTTCTATCCTGGCGGTCATGCGTGGGCGCGACCACACGGTGGGCACGCCGTCTTGCATATAGCTTACGGTTCAACCGAAACTGACGTGAGGGATGGCGAAACGCGGGAAGACCAACGGCTCTGTTTCTATGTATTTTTCTCACCCCCTCCCTCGCTGTGCGTGCTTGTGTATTTGTTTTAGAGCGCATTGGGTGTTCTACTTTGGTCTTTAGATTTGTCCTGTTGCTCTCCTTTCCTCTTTCCTTTTTCCTCCCCTCCTTCCTATGTTGCATTTCTGTGTTGCTGTCACCTCCCTTCAGAAGAGTAGGCAGGCGTTGTGCCCCTTCCGGTGGCTGTTGCCAGCCTGCTCCTCGCTTTCCCTTTCCTGATACCTGTGTATATGTGTTCAAAACAAATAATAATAATAATAATAATAATTGGGGCGCATGTGTTCGCAATACAGACGCCGCTATACAACTTTATGCTTTCGCTGCTACGGCGCTCGGACAAACAGCCTTATCGGCGCACGCTGTGTACGACGTTTCATCATGTGGGTGTCGTATAATACAGCCCCCATAATAGACTTCAAGGAGAACATGTCCAGAACACTTTTTCGGGAGTGTTGAGTTGACCTTCTTTGCTCTACGTACAGGCTTCACGACAGATGCGTTGATCAGTAGTGTTACAAGTGCTACGCGTAGTGCCTCGTCTTTACGTATAGGCACGTCCCTTCTTCTTGGCCTCATCATCATCTTTCGTCATTCTTTTTGGTGTATATATATATATATATACACCTTTTCTATAATAAGTGATTTCTTCCTCCACCTCTTGTTCTATTTTTCGCGCATAGCTATATACACATTTACAGGATACTTCAGTGAACCTTTTCAAAAAAATTGGCTGGAGGCTTAGCTTGGTTACGCCTGGAAGACTTCGAAAGCAATACCCTTGGCTGCGCCTTGGTTCGGCTGATGGTGTGGGCATGGTTGCCCTTTGTTAAACTTATGGCTATACATCATCCGACATAGCGCAAGGCAGCGCGCCGACCACTGCGAGGAGCCGAGCTGTAGCCCCATTTATCCTCCTAGCGTGACGTCACACCAGCGAGCACCCTTTCTCGGTAGCGCCGCAGCAGCGGCGCGCAAGGCTTCGCCTCCACCATCGATGCCGCGAGCTGGGGCCCCGTCTCTCGGTCTGGCGTGACGTCACACGGTCACGTGACGCGCAGCTGTGTAAGGAGGCGCCACGACCACCGATGGGCCGCAAGTGCGAGCAGCATTGCTTTCGCAATAAAATAATTAAAGGTTGCCTGTGGCAGGTACCACACTTATAGTTCATGAGCTGCTCTACTCGAAGAGGCGGACATCATTTGCAAAAAAAAAAGAAAAACGAAATGCCTAGTCAACTAATTAACAAACATTCCCTAAATATGTTTTTAACTAATTACATTATGGCCCATATTGCAATTCTAGCCGTGAATTTCGCAAGGCGGATCCACATGGAACGAATTCTCAGGATGACCCAAGTTTCAAGATATTAATTCCCGAACTTTGCGGAAAAGCGCATTGGCATTCCAGTTACCTTTGTGCTTCAACGCATAAAACGACGTTTTGTAAAGAAAGTAAGTGGAACGCCAATGGATTTTTCCGCAAAGTTCGGGAATTAATATCTCGAAACTAGTGTCATCTTGAGAATTCGTTCCAAGTACATCCTTCTTGCGAACTCCACTGCTAGAATTTGTAAATTGCAATATGAGCCACAAGGTAATTAGCTAAACATTTAATTAGTGATTTTATTAATTAGTAGATTATGCATTAAATTTTTTTTTCAAATAATGTCCGCGCGTCTTCGAGTAGAGCAGCTCATGAACTATAATCCTCCTATCTGCAAAAGGGCACCTTTAAAAATTTTTGGAAATGTTCGCTGAAACACCTTGTAAATGTGTGTATAGCCATGCGTAAAAATTGTACAAAAGGGTGAAGAAAATATCAGTTATTCACTTATTATAGGAATGACGGAGATCTCAGCCGGAGCGAGAATTATATATATATATTATAATACCGAGACCGATCAAGTTGTCCAGCGCTGTTTATTCCAAAAAAGGCAACGCCCGCGAGAAGACGAGCAGTACACTGTCCGTCAGGGTGAATGAATGCATTATTAGCACCACGCAAAATAGGTCCAAGATAAGGCGTTTTTACTTTACGGAGCCGCGAACACAGATCACTCCGAAGAACAGAAACGGCGGCACCGGTATCGATGAGAGCTGACGCGGGAACACCTTCGACAGTCACAGAAAGCATGTTGGCCGGGCGAACAGGAGGAATTTTTGAAGACCGATAAGAAGCAGTTTCCCCTCCAAAAACTGCAACAGTTAGTTTTCCGAGTGCTGGTCGACAAAATGGGAAGTGGGGCGAAGCGGTGATGTAGAGCGCCGGTAAGGGGATGGGGAACGACGTCTGGCCGAACGGGAACTATGAGGCAGATTGGGAGCAGCTGGTGGAGACGGAGAACGCTGTTGCGGGGACGAGTACGGTCCGGGATAGTAGTCGTCTGATCGGCGAGTGCGGTCTCTTTCGTGCTCAGCATAGCCTCGCCTTTCATCCTGCTGGCGCCGGCGACAGAAGCGAGATATATGGCCGCGTATACCGCAGTAAAAACAAACTGGACGAGGTGGACGCCACTGAGGGTACGATGGCGCAGCAAGTGCTCTGGTTCCCATCGAAGCCAAATGGTCATAGGAAGCGCCAGTAGGCACGGAAGGCACGGTAGGGGTGGGTAGCGAAACAACATCCGCGTAGGTAGGTGTGGAGCGCGCTACCGGAGCAAGATGCGTCATGGGTGTAGTCATCGCTGTCAACTCCTGCTTTACGACCTCGCGCAAGTCGAAGGCGGGGGTTGGGGCGCAGGCAGCAGGTGGACGCCTGAGGTCTTGTAGTTGAAGCTCTTCGCGGATGATGGTGCGGATAAGAGCACGTAGATCTGGAGAATGGGGAACCTGAGGATCGCTGCAGTCATGTGGAAGACGAATAGACTGCAGCTCGTCGAGGCGTTGACACGTTGAAGTGATGTCTTGGACAGAAGCCGGATTTTGCACGATTAAGGCGTTGAATGCGACAGGCCCAATGCCTTTTAAGATGTGGCGAACGCGTTCGGCTTCCGTCATGCTAGGATTCGCACGGCGACACAGAGCCAAGACATCCTCTATGTATGAGGTGTAAGACTCTTGGGGAAGTTGGCGCCGCGTTCCCAGCTTCTGTTTGGCGACTTCTGCACGGCCAGACGAGGAAGCGAAGATTTGCCGCAGCTTCGAGGTAAACGTGGACCAATCCGCGATGTCGGATTCGTGGTTGAAATACCACGTCTTTGCAACACCGGTCAAGTAGAAGGCGACGTGCCTCAATTTCTGGCTGTCGTTCCACTTGTTGCAAGAACTCACGCGGTCGTAGTGGTCGATCCAATCGTCTACGTCATCACCGTGGAGTCCCGCGAAGACAGGGGGATCGCGCTGAGGGCTCGTCACAGTCCAAGAGGGCGCCGCAGGCGGGGTCGTCGGTGTGGTAGGGTTAGAGGCGCCGGAAGGGCCGGGGTTGGAAGTGTCCATTGTTGTAGGGGTAGCTGGGTGCAGGCGGCGACCGGAACGGAGCTCCAGGGAGGACGGGAACGCGAGAGGACGTCGGGATCTTGACGTACCTCCACCACTTTATAATACCGAGACCGATCAAGTTGTCCAGCGCTGTTTATTCCAAAAAAGGCAACGCCCGCAGCTCACGCGCGACGAAGTCGAAGAAGAGGGAAGATGATGATGGCTATGTACAAATGAAAACGACGAAGTACGTTAATAGTGCTTACAATATATATATATATATATATATATATATATATTGTCCGAAGCAACGCAATGCTTATAGACCTCAGACTCTGCCCAGGCGGCGCTGCGGAAAAAGTTAGGAAAAAGCCGTCACCAGCGCCCCCATCGGAGCCTTGGCGCGAACTGAGTAGTGCAAGGAGAGCTGTCCGCAAGCGAAGGTGCTTAGGCCACAATGGACCCCTCTCTTTCGTTTGTGTTGAGGCACGGTTTCCTAAAAATCAAGGACCTGGAAAGCTTCTTCCGCCCATCCACGCTTCGGAAAGGAAGCTCAGCAGAGCGAAGTACGTGTACAATATAAAATAAAGTCTCAAGTGTTATTTCGGCGTGCTGCAACTCGCAAGCACAGAGAGCGTCAGGTTTGTCTGTATGCATATCAGCATAAAAATCTAAGTATTCCAAATTGGTTCATATTGAATATGTCATGAACACAAGACTTAAGTATCTCCTATATTTTTATGTATTTTATCGTAACGTTTTGTCTCGCAATTATTTACAGACAGTATCCTTTCATAACCTTTTCCAGGGCAGCAAACAGAAAGCGTTTTCCAAGGCAGCAAACAGCGTGAGATCATAACGAAAGAAGCTTCCTACAGTGCCTACGCGCTGCATCTTTCTTTCTCGCAGGAGCTACAGCATCGCTCGTACCTTAAGCAACAAGCGCGCACAAATAAATGTAAATACATGCGACATTTTTTTTTTCTTTACACACGTGCGTTACTTCCCAATTACTCGTCCAGTGCTCCTACAGCAAGTTGATTGCTCACATTTGAAAAACGCAGACGAGCAGGCTCAGCACATTGCGAAGCGTGCTTGTATCGGCGCAGGACATACAAAATACCGAAAGTAGAAATGAGCTCGCGATACAACGATGCTCTAGAACAGGATTTTGAATTCATAAACGAACCAAAATGTTTGGTTAAGCTGACCTGCCAAATCTCTCCATTCCATTTGTTGAGTCAAGCGGAGGCGGACGTCTGTTAAAAGGTGAAGATATCGATGGCACATAAGGAGGATGGTTCGCAACGTTGTTTTTTCTGTTACCAACGAAGTGGCGGCTGCAAATTCTTGAGTTTTCGGTTGGTTACCACGGTCCTCCGTCAGGGCTACGCAACACAATTATAGAAGAACAAAATTGTCGCACTTTCTCATGCGAGCCGCTGTGTTGCGAGGAATGCAAGTAATCCGATTACCCAACAGGTTGAACGGCGCGTATCTAGCGCTCTCGCCTTTCCCCTTCATACGATCGCGATGGAAATAAGTAAAAATGAACGTTGTTATTCCGTCCTTCACGTTCGTGGCAATTTGCTACACAACAGTAGCGTCGATTGCGGCGGTTTCTTCGTAGCGCCCGGAGCTATCGTGGTTGCCGTCGTTTCCGCCATCAGTCTGAAAAGTGAGCCAGCAAGCGCTTTATGGCAGTTCGGCGGCGCGTCCGACTAGCGTAGAAATTCATAGCTCTCTGTCTGGGTGTTAAATGCGCAAAACACTCGCAATATGGACCAAAATCTAGTTAAATTGTTGTTTCGCCGTCGCTAGCTGCATAGGCAACTTAGCAAGGGAGTCGGGCTTCGCACTACTCAATTATTGCCTCTTCGCACCGGCAGGTGGCGCTACGCGTCTTGGAAAAACTCCAGAGCTTGACATCCATACACGGGTGTTTCTAAACGCCAAGAAAGCAACTCCGAAACTGAATTTCGCACAAATGTTCCCTTCAAAGAATGATGCTACTCCCGTAATATAAATAGAAATGTCTGATATCCGTATAGCCTATGCCTACGATTGAGAGCATGCAAGCTTGCCGGAGTTGATCGAAGAGGTCGCAGTCTCAGTGAGCGGCCAGTTTGACGCTCGCAAGGGGAGTATTTATACGCAACGAAATTATCGAAAGAAGAAAATACAAATAAGGAATAAACAGGTACAGGCCGACTGCACAAGCTCGTCCTAAGAGCGCAGACTTAAAGAACCATAAAATTAAAATTACGTGGTTTCGCGTGCCAAAACCGATATCTGATTAAGAGGCACGCCGTAGTGGGGGACTCCGGAATCATTTTCCCCAACTGGTCTTCTTTAACGTGCATCTAAACCTGAGTACGCGGGTGTTTTCGATCCCATCGAAATGCGGCCGCCGTGATTCGACCCCACGACCACTTTGCTTAGCAGCCCAACACCATAGCCACTGAGCAACGACGGCTGGTACCATGAAATGCAACTACTAGATTTTGTTCACTTTGTGCAGCCCCGAACGCCAGTTTATCTCTTGGTTATCTGAAGCGCTTGGCCCGTCCTTGTATGCGCATGCAGCGGCTGTCTCGCAAGTAGCGCGCGCTTCGTCCTCATGGGAGACTGTGTTATTTAAACCTAGTTTCGCCAGACGGGCAGTCGGCAATCTACCGCGCGACCCCAGTACACTTGGGGCTCGAGAATATACCTCGCGGCAGTGAGAAGTTAGCTCGCGCCGAAGCCCGTAGTCCTCAATCAATATTCAACAGACGTTTCCTATAAAATGACGTTCCTCTGGCGCCATTACAACACAATTCATGTGCATTGACTTCTCAGATAGCTGGCCTTCTACGTATACGTTAAACGCTCCAGGGAAGCTACGTAACGATGTGTATGGGCGCACTTCTAGTTTTCTTCTTTCGTTTCTTCTTTTTTTCTTTCTTTCTTTTATTTTATTTATTTTGTCGTAAGCACAAACGATAGCTATTGCTCGGTTTGTATTTTTTCACTTTGCAATACCAGATTTTTTTCTGCTATCAACCTCGGAATATGCCCTGGTTTAGCTCTTCGCAACGTAGCAATGTTTATTCTGCTTTTTTATTGCTTAATATTGAATCACTGCAATCAGTTACAGCGCTCAGTGCGCATGTTTGAATGCAGCTTCTTCTCCTTTTTGCCAGTGCCCCTAATTATTTCTTCTTCAAGGGACCTTGTTATATTCTCTAAAGTGCCTATTCATTCCTCGCAATTAAGTTAATGCTATCGAATGGCCTTCCTGCTAGACACATCACTACTTTATTTTATTCAAGGTGCTCTGAGAACGGCAGTTGCGGCTCTGTGCTGTGTTTCTTTTTGTCTCGCTTTTTTTTTATTTTGTGTTACCAAACAAGTACATGCCGAGTCATCCATGCGGACATTATCGACACTTATGGGTGGAAAAAGCTGTGTTGCAAAAGCGCGAAACCAGTTATACAATCACCAATGATTGTGACAACTGATTCTACTTTATCAGATAAGAATTTGTCATTTAGGGATGAGATGCAGTTTATGACTAAACAAAACCTCCACGGTGGCCCAGCGGCTACGGCGCTGCGCTACTACGCACGAGGTCGCGGCATCGAATCCCGGCCGCGGCGGCAATTGCATTTCGATGGGGCCAAAAAGAAATTCAAGAACACCCATGTACCAGGTATTGAGTCCGCGTTACAAGAACCCTAGATGGTCGAAATGTTTTCGGAGTCCCCCACAACGGCGTGATCTTGGCAAGTAAAATACCGTAATTTAATTTTAATTATGACTAAACAACAAGGCGATCTTATCCACGTACGGAGGTGTGAAGGAATTCGAGATAAAACACTCATAGATTGGCATCAGCAGATGATGAAAAGAACGGCTCTGAGTAATATCTGTGTTCTCCTTCCTTTTTTTTTTTTTGCAATATCAGCAGGTGGTAGTTTATTGAGGTGGTGGTGGTGGGTTGTAGGTACAAGCGTGTTTAGCCTGGCGAACGAGGCCGGAAATTGCTCCACCTGAGCGTCTCATACACATGGCATTAGTTGTCCGAGTGCTGGCAATACAAATGCAAAAAATACGAAAGGCTTCAATGCTAGACAAACCTTGCGTTATGCAAGCAGTGACATATCAACAGCTACGAAAAGAATACGGTCCGAAGGCTGAGATTGCGCTTATAAAACAATGTTGTCCTTTTAAAATTTTTTACCTTTATTTGAGCTGCTACCAAAACATGAAAATCGTACTTTCATAAACGTTGCCGAGGAATCATCGCATACTTTATAAATGTAATTACCGCTACGTTGCGTTATGTAAGCCATTACGTATCCACAGCCATGAAAGGAATACGGTTCGAAGGCTGAAATTGCGTTTATAAAATAATGTTGTCCTTCTCAAATTTCTTACCATTCTATGAGCTGTTCCCAAAACGAAAATTGTACTTTCATAAGCGCTGCCGAGGTATTATGATCACATACTTTATGAAGATAAATTCTGCTACTACCTCCTGCGGAGGAAATCGTACGAATTATAAAACAGAAAACCAATGCCGTGAGCATTACATTCAGATAAACACGTTTGTCCACTTACACTCCCCCCCCCCCCCCCACCCCCCCACCCCCGCCCTCTTTTACGTGTCACTCGTCTCTCTGTCTCCTTCAGGGTACACCCGCACGCAAACGTTTTTGTAATGTGGACTATGAGAAAAAAGCTCGAACATTTCGCCAAATAAGAATACCAATTGCAATTTTGTACTCGAATGTGGGGCCTGTAACTATACAGGGAGTTTCACTTAACTTGAGCCAAACTTAAAGAATATGCAAATGCCACGTAGCTGAACAGAACCAAGGTAATGTTGTTTGCCGTCGCTTGGAGATACCCAGATTATTTTTTGCGTACCGCCTAAATAGATAATTAGCTTTAATTAACTAATCAACGTCTCAAATATTATAATTATATGAAAAGTGTCAATGAGAACATTTTAGAGCAACATGAAAAACTCCCTATACAGCTTTCTGTTGCTCAATACGTGCTACATAAAAGTGTTTTTCCAAGCATGAAAGAAGCCCCCGAATACACGTAAAATTGCCGCGTGGCTGGCCACTCGAAGTACTTTCCGTGTATTCATGGACTTAGTTCTTTCACGCTTGGAAAAATACATTTATGTAGGACGTATTGAGCAACAGGAAGCTGTATCGGGAGTTTTTCATGTGCTCTACAATTTTCTCATTGACATTTTTCATCTAATTATAATATTTGAGAAGTGCATAAATTAATTATGACTAATTATTTAATTAGGTGGAAAGCAAAAATAATTTAATTATCTTCAAGCGACGGCAAGTAACATTACCTTGGTTCAGTCTAGCTACTTGGCATTTGCATATTTCTAAAGTTTGGCCCAAGTTACGTGAAAAACGCTGTTATACCACTCTTAAATCTAGACTCATACGTGTATGGGTTGCCTAGTGCATGTGAGCTTTCTCTTAGCTTCAGCAAACTGAAACACTGGTATATACGGGCGCAGCCCCTAAAGATAAGGTATTTCTGCGGAACAGATATCGAAAAAAAAATACCGCCACGGCTGTTCGAGGCAAGGAACAGTATCGCCACGCTATCAGCTTTCTATCCTCCTAAATTTCGTTTGTGGGGCCCTCACCCCTGCTAATTACACGTGGGAACGACAAAGGTAAGCGATTGGTTGCTGTCATCGAGGTCATCACTGGTGGTTCAACACGGTGCTCACATCAGGCACAATGTCAACCAGGAAAGTTTGGTAGCCATCTGGGCCCGCATTCACAAACCTTATCTCCCTTATGCCACCGTCTACGGCTAACTACCGCTGTTACGATGGTCTTGTTATCACGCCGACTGCTGTTATGACTGGAGGGAAGTGGAAAACCGGACAATAGCGCAGTTGTCTCACGCAAGATCAGTTTTGAAGATGGGCCTTGGCGCCTTTTGCTTGTGCGCATTTATTCCAATCTGCCAAAAAACACGTCAAACGAAAAACTGCTCCAACTGGGCATCAGCAACACTTTCAGCGAACTGGCGGAAGCCCTGCTTGAAACGCAAAAAGCCAGACTCAAAAGCACCCCTGCAGGGAGAGCCGTGGATAGATACGCAGACGTGCCGACTGCTTAAGAAAAACAATAAGCGTTAGGCCAGTACCTAAGAACATGGACCCCAACCTCCACCAGAGCAGAAGGCAGGCGCGAGCAGAATACGTGGAAAAAACACTAGCGCTACTAGAGAACACGGTGTACATGGATGCTGCCACGTACCTGCGAGAAGGGAAGCGCACGGCCACGGCGGTGGTGGTGGACGGCGACGGAAATCTGATCACATGTGCGACGGCAAAGGCAGTCGACACAGCGGAGGCCGAAGAAATTGCCGTGGCGCTGGCGGCAGTAGAAGGATATAGGACAGGCAGGCCTCTAAACATCCTAACAGACTCGAAGGAAGCGTGCAGAAATTACACGAGGGGCAGGATTAGCAAAGCCGCCCTCAGAATTCTTGGCGGAGCCAACTTCGCCGAGAGGAACGTTACACACAAGTTAATTTGGATTCCGGCCCACGCAGGCATAGAGGGTAACGAAAGGGCAGACAGCCTAGCTCGAGAGACCACGTTCCGAGCAGAGCAGTCGCGCACCCCGGAGTATCACCCACACGCTTGCGAGGGAGCATTCACAGAAATCTTAAACTTATACAGAGGGACGAGAGCCAAATATCCCCCACCGCACAAAGCTCTAACGAAGGAGGAAGCAACGAGTTGGCGCAGATTGCAAACAAACTCCTTCCCAAATTTATACATCCTAAACAAAATGTACCCAACCCAATACAGAGACACCTGCCCATGGTGCGGCGCCACACCCACACTATATCATGTCACATGGGAATGTAAACACAATAAATCATTCCACCAACACAATAACCCGAGTGCGGAGCAATGGGAGAGTCGGCTTACCAGCTGCGAGCTCACGGCCCAAAGGGCCTTAGTGCAGCACGCTAGTGAGGTAGCTAGGCTCAGTGGAGCCCTGAAATAGGGGCCCACCCTTGCCGGAAGAGGCTCCAAGTCGCCGGCGCCCAAGACGACCGAGACCTCGAGACGCTAAATCCTTGAAGAAACCAAATAAAGTTTTTTTCTCTCTCTCTCTCTCTATCCATGAATAACTTTACACCGGCGCAAATTACAGAAGAAACACCTTGGAGAATTCCAGATTGTCTCTAGGCGTTCGGTGTTTGCGCCCGGTGCATTGCTCAGTTTACCTATAAGTAAGGCTAACACAGCCCTGAGAGCTACAAATGGCTCAATTGTCTACCGTGCTGCCGGCCAGATAGCTGACGTAGTTGTTACTCGAGGCGGAATCATCACTGCGGCGCAAGCGTTTCTTCCACGACGGCACAAATCCGCTCGAAAGCTACGATAACAAGCAGCTACCTATACAGCTGCAGTATTACTACTGTCGTTATACTATAGAATGAATATCGCGCATACTTGCTACCTTCTTCTGACATAATATATAATAAAGTTGAGCAGGGCGTAGGCTTCTCCCCTGAGTTGGTACGAAGTAAATTCGCAATACAGCGGCGGAACACGACTGGCATGAACAAATAAACTGGCGACATGAATCGCTGAATACTACGTATCCGGTTCATTTGTTCATAGCAGTCGTGTTTCCCGCGGTAGCGTAAAGTTTTACAGATTGTGCACATTCGCCAGCACAAACACTACTCGCTTCCACGTGTGAGCCCATTTCTGGGCCAGAAGAAAATGGGGCAAAGCTCCAGAAATTTTAGCCGCGCGCCGTATAATAAAACGTAGACGAGCATTTAACGCTGACGCTTCCATGGCTATTTGCAATGGGGGAAACGCAGGTGGTGACCACGTGCTGCAAGATTAGCAGTCGTGAACGCGACCATGTTGCGTGAGATTTCACACACGTGTAAGTCATTCACGTGTATACTTTGTCCTTCTAGAAAACAATAAAAAAAGAGTTCGTAGGCAGTGGCCCTCGTCCTGTCTAATTATTAACAAGCGTGCAACAGGTACACCAACAATGGAGTTCATCGAGAGAAATAACTGCACCAAAATCCATATTTCTACACGAATACTGCGAAATAAACATCCTGCCAATTATCCTAGGACAAAGCGGAAGTGGCACTGCGCGCAGCAATATTCAGTGAAAAGCAACCGTGACGGAAGAGCGAAGAAAGCGACCGCAGCGTTGGGCAATGGTAAACGCGGGGTCTGAAAGAAAGCAAACGTATTACGTGCACTGAGACGCTTCGCGAACAAGGCGCCGAGCCGATGACACATAGAGGGCTAATTTTGGCATTGAAGCCAAACACTGGACTCAGTGGCGGCCTCTAGCATTTCTTATTCTTTTTTGCCCATGTTTCTATAGTTTGCGCAGATCCTACCAGTTTATAGCATATCTTTCTTTGCCTGACATCAATTGGTCACTCGTTTCCTCCATTTGTTCAAAGGTTTCACTGAAGTTATCAAACCTAGCCTATAAAAACATCTGTCGCGCTTTCATCCTCGCATTCCTCCAAAGCGAATGGGTCCCTACCACTCTTACTTTTTGCTCTGCAAGCGCTTAAATGGAACAATAATACACATCCTCGCATTGTACAAGCGTCGCGAAATTCCTTTGAGTCAATTGTTAGGACTCAGTCGTGGATTAGAAAGTTCTGCATGTGAAGTTTCTCAACAGGGTAGCTTGAGTCATGTTTAGAGCATCTCGCTCTCCGGGCTCGTTCATTCACGAGTGCGCTGAGGAACGACACGCACTTTCCCCCTGTTTTTATCGTGTCGGTCGGTTGCTAAGACCTTGCTTCGCTTTCTGACTGCCAAATATTTTCTTTCTTCTGTCTGTCTGTCTGTCTGTCTGTCTGTCTGTCTGTCTGTCTGTCTGTCTGTCTGTCTGTCTGTCTGTCTGTCTGTCTGTCTGTCTGTCTGTCTGTCTGTCTGTCTGTCTGTCTGTCTGTCTGTCTGTCTGTCCGTCCGTCCGTCCGTCCGTCCGTCCGTCCGTCCGTCCGTCCGTCCGTCCGTCCGTCCGTCCGTCCGTCCGTCCGTCCGTCCGTCCGTCCGTCCGTCCGTCCGTCCGTCCGTCCGTCCGTCCGTCCGTCCGTCCGTCCGTCCGTCCGTCCGTCCGTCCGTCCGTCCGTCCGTCCGTCCGTCCGTCCGTCCGTCCGTCCGTCCGTCCGTCCGTCCGTCCGTCCGTCCGTCCGTCCGTCCGTCCGTCCGTCCGTCCGTCCGTCCGTCCGTCCGTCCGTCCGTCCGTCCGTCCGTCCGTCCGTCCGTCCGTCCGTCCGTCCGTCCGTCCGTCCGTCCGTCCGTCCGTCCGTCCGTCCGTCCGTCCGTCCGTCCGTCCGTCTGTCTGTCTGTCTGTCTGTCTGTCTGTCTGTCTGTCTGTCTGTCTGTCTGTCTGTCTGTCTGTCTGTCTGTCTGTCTATCTATCTATCTATCTATCTATCTATCTATCTATCTTACGCACGGCCCAAACCTTTTATTGAGCGGTCGCGTTCGCCATCTGGATCCCTACACGGTTATGTCGCATCGCCCCCAAATCCGAAAAAGCTCAAAAAACAGGAAGGAATATTAACCGGAGGTATAATTAACATGGGAAGGGAAGAATTTTAGCGTAGGAGAACACAGCATGCCGTCAGGCGGCCGCTCGAGAAGGCTAATTTCGGGGACCTCCCTATTGACCGTGTAGAGGCAATATTAAGATGTATCGAATACTAATTTGGTTAATCACTATCTGATTATTTCTGTCGGGTGCATGAAGTTAACAGGGAAATTGGAGGAAGAGTTTGTCAGCAGTTCATGTATTAATCCCCTTAATCCAATTTATTTGTAGGGGGAAATGAATGAAAGAATGAATGAATGAATGAATGAATGAATGAATGAATGAATGAATGAATGAATGAATGAATGAATGAATGAAACATTATTGAAGATGGCTCGTGGCGTATTGGAGGAGCAAATGACTAAAAATAGGCAAAGGCGTTTGCCTCTCTGGCGAAGAGACACAGGACGTTGAGGAGTGACAAAAAAAATGACACTTCATTTCGAGCAATACACACGCAGCGCAGCATAACAAAGTCGACAAGACTAGCGTTAAGAACCGGCATAAAGACATAAAAGTCGCAGCTTCGCTCGAAAGGCGAAGCATTGGTAGCGATAACAATGTATTAAACAAGTACCTGAAGTGAGGTTCTTACTTTCGTTGACCGTATAAACTGCAGTAAGCATCCACTCGCTAATTGATTTAACAACGACGGTGTCACGCGCGTACCTGCAAACATTAACAGATCTCATGCGATGACCACGAACACCCGCTGTCACAACGCTGACGTGATGCAGAATGCCGGCCTCGGGGAGCAATCATTTCTGCCTGCTTCTCGCTTCAATCAACGCGTGCCCGACTCTTGAGATTACGCAACCTCCAACACTAAGCGTGCAGGAAGACAGCGCACGTGAAGCGACCAGACGCCTCGGCGACCGCCGCAGATCACCGCCGAGATACGGCGCGTAGCCCCGCGTATACGATCAGCCGCGCGGGCAGCCATGTGCAGACACGGCTGTGGTAGAGGAGTAGACGCATGCTCACCTTCGCCCCCCCCCCTGCCCTAGCCACTCTAGCGCGCATTTTATCACGTGATGTCCAACGTTGGGCACGGGAGAGGACGGCGGGCATCAAACCACCATCCTTCTCGGCTCACCCTCGCACGTTTTCCCTCGCGCCCACAACAAAAGGCGCGGGAGGTACGATCTTATCGAACTTGGACTTTATACGAAACTCCACGCCCGCGCTAACGGTGAGAATTCGCCTGGAGCGTCCATATATTTGCTATCGCAAAAGAAAAAGGAACCATAGTGGAGATGAGGAGACTGATGTGCTCGGAGGCTCACAAGTACACTACGCAACCTAATAAAAAGCAAAATACAGGATAACATAATTTAGTGCATAGGCCTGTGCAAACATAAATTTCTGCATTCGAAGCGAAGTCGAAGTGAAGAGCAATCAGTGTTAAATGATTTCGAAGCCAATAGTTCGAATAGCTGTGTGATTTGCATAACAGCTTAACCAATGTGCCAGATGTTGAAAAATCTATTTTAAAAAAAGATTATTGCCAAAAAGGAAACAGATACGTCTCTGAAGTGAATTTATTTTCAAAGTGCCATTATTCAGATATTTTCATGCAACAATGCAAGCTCAACATTTCTTGAAATACCGCCCAAAAATTTGTTTACAGACTACTGTAAGAAGCCCGCGCATGCACGCGAAGTGCCTCGAGCGGCAAGTCGCGCAGCAATTTTACGTGTAACCATGGGCTTGTTGCACGCTCGGAAAAACACTTTTATGTAGCACGTATTGAGCAACAGAAAGCTGTATCGGGAGTTTTTCAAGACGCTCTATAATTTTGTCATTGACACATTTTATCTCAGTATAATATTAGAGAAGTTGATCAATTCATTAAGGCTAATTATCTAATTAGGCGGAATTACAGAAAAAACAATTTGAGTATCTCCAAGCGATGGCAAACAACATTACCTTGGTTCTGTTCAGGTAAATGGCATTCACATATTTTTAAACTCTGGCTAAAGTTAGCTGGGACACCCTGTATGTCCCAGTTAAGAAAAATTATCGCGCTTACGCAACGCTGCTCTTCTCAACACCCTAAGCAAAATGCGACCTTACAGTGATATTTAGATGTGCAGCGCCCACCTTTGCTGGTCCTCACACAAGCAATGTCACATGCACGAACTCGAACTAGCCAACCCAGCGAGAAGGGCAGATGAAGCCGCTGGACACTTGCACTGAAGGGACCACCCACTTCATAGCGCACGAAATACACTCGCTTCGCTCGCGTGCTGTTCCGTATAAAGTTTATTCACACACACACACACACGCACGCACATGAACGAGCTAGAATTATAGCGATCCGACTCGACTAACGATCTGGTGCGCGATCACCTGCAAATGCGGAAAGATTTTAGCGTGAGTGATGCAATAAAATTGCGAGCGGTCAACACCGAGTTCTAAATGAGCGCCCCTGCCCCCCCCCCCCCCCCCCCCCCCGCCAAAAAAAAACAACGCCGGCTAAACGCGTCCGCACTGGCTTCAACTTGAAGGAGGAACTCACTAGAAAAACGAATACTGCCTACTCTAAACAAGCTCCAGGCATGACCATTAAGTAAGCAAAAATGTCTTCAATTAAATTAAAATGAAGTGCCCGCAGAAACCAAGTTTAATAACGCCGGTAGCGATAATAAGCAAGCATCGTGTGAAGAACTTCACCGGGCACGCAATTGGCGCAAGGAAGAAATCCAGGCGTTCTACCGGAGATGAAATTCAGCGTGAAAGCGTAGAAGAATGGAGGCGCTGCCAAACCGGTCCTCAAGGAATTCATCTCCGAGTTCCAGTTAGCCGCTCACCCGTGTGGGATGTAGGGGACCGATCATTACAGCGGCCGCTCAAATGACGCGGGCCTCGATAGGCACGGAGTCAGTCGCGGCTCGAGTGACCCGTGCGGGTCAGCTAGCTTGCCTCAGGGGTCAGCTACCATGGGGGTGAACATAAGATTGAAATCTCGGAGTGAGCCAAATCGCTAGTAGGGAAAGCAAGTCTTCTATTTCGTCATTTCTCCGATCCGCAATACTTCCCAGGAAATCTTGATCGTAACCTTTGCTTGGTAAGCGCTGCAATTCAGCTTCTGCAGCCCAAAGGGGTGTTAAGTGCAACGCTTATCACCCACAGGCTCCTCTCTGACACACACCATACGCACGCATGTACTTTTTAAAGTGAAGCTTTCTTTGCCGGCCATCCCATGGTTTAGCCTGGGTCGGTCGGTCGGTCGGTCCCTGGTCGGGTTCTCGCTGAACAGATTCATGCTCACTCTTAAAAAAAGCAAGTCCGGCGACGGGACGTTCAACATAGACAGCAGCCCAATGCTGTAAACATTATCAAATCGAATTCGTTTATTTTCATCTCAAGGATGAGGGCACATATTAGCATGGATGCCACAAAAGCACGTACGCTTCTATTGTGACAACGCCAAATGACTTATTTAGATTATCGCCGCGTTTTGATTATGATATTGATTTCCATACTATTGCACATACCCAAAACGGGGGATTGGCCAAGAAGCGGCCTGTATATTTCTATGAGCTCTTCCACTTTCTCCGTCCCCATACGGAACACGTAGAAAGGTTGCGTCGTCCAGAAATGAAAAGAAAACCTAGTCCAGAAATGTCTAAATCTATTATGCCTAAGTCGACTAAAAGGGGGGATATCAAACAGTGTGGGACGCCCTTGTAAACACCCGACTAGTGGTAATGGAAGGTGACTAAAGGGACTAAATGACTAAAGGCACCCACAACGAGACAATGTTCCACTTGTGCATTAATTACGCATGCACGCTCAACCGCCCCCCCCCCCCCTCCGCTTCCTATGACGGCATTAACACGTTGGTTATGTTCACCGGGCATCGCGCAAGCAAATTAAGCGGAACCTCCCTGAAGAGGAAGTGTCGAAGATATGAGTGACATTATATGGTGGTCGGCGTGGCGCGGAATGTATAAGCTCGGCAATGCAAATATGTGCATCTCTCTGCTCGTGCTTCTCACGCACACATGAATAAATAACGCATACTACATCACCATAACCCCCCACACACATCATTACCACGCATAAGACTTTCCGCACCACGCCGACCGCCATATAATGCTACGCATATCTCGCACAGTTCCCGTTCGAGGAGGTTACGTTTAATTCTTTTTTTATCGCGGTCACCTTTTTCTCATATGACCACGCAGTTTGTTTATGTAAGCTAAGAACTGTGGCAACGTTAGAACTCCTTGCGTTGTTCACTCGGGCTCAGACCATGTGATTCGCCTTTGCAGTTGAATAAAAACCACCAAGGGCTGCCCTAATAAACGCCTTAAGCTTGTGTCCTGACATACGTCGTAGACTCTGGTGGTGTACTGGCACTGCTTTTCGCACTACTATAATTGCGCTTCTATACATTCTTGTGCGATACAGGTCTCAATAAGACTTCGCAGATAACTTAGGTGCTCGAGTATTTCGTGTGATTGAGTGTGCACGTGTTAAAGAGAAGCGTTCTTTGCTGCTTCCTCCCACTTAGCGGGTGCCAAGTAAACAACTTAGGCTACTGGATATGTGCGACTGGGCATGTGACACCAGGTGTACACCAAACCTTGACTAATCCTTTAGAAAGGGCATGTGCCACAAGTATGTGCCTGAATGAACAAGCAGAACAAGAGGCGAGAAGTGAAGAAGTACGCAACAGAAAAATTGAAGAAGTCGGCTACAAAGAAGTGAAGAAGCAAAAGCAGTCGTCAACTGTGGAGAAAGAAGTGAAGCGCGCAAAATTTGACCATAGCGCGCGCTGAGCACTCGACTCATGCCCGATCACCCGTAAGGGGATGAGCCGTACCATTACGCATCAAACCAAACTAAATTGAGCGAGGAGCGATTAGGCTACAGACAACTGAAGATGTTGGCAACAGAAGCAGTGAAGTGTGTAAGACGAAGTGCAGCCAAGAAAATGGGACCAAGGCTACGTCACAATACGCTCAATATCTGCATCTGCGAAGCGTAAATTGAGTGCGCAACCGACGAAGGCTCGAAAAAAGCGTTACGCCGCGAATCGTGGTGCACTACGTGAGCACATAGAGTTTCATAAATGTGAAGTGCGACATTTGCGCAGGCGTCAAAGGAAGCTTCGCTTAACACTGATTTCCGCGTAAGCGTGGGTGGAACTCATCCTGTTTTATCCCTCATCATCTATTAAACCTAGAGTAGCAAGTCAAGCCTGTCGCTATAAGCTAACCCATCCAGCAATCATTCACCTTTATCTCTCTCGCTCTCTATCAAGACTGCGGCGTATATTTGAGAATTTAACTGTCGTTTGTCATTCAACTTCACAGTGAAGCTGTTTATTTCTAGCCGATTCTTCCGTACGTCCGTCTGTCGCCTGTACGCCGAAAACTCCTCCGGCGCAACCCCACGCGCATGCGCGAAATACAAAAAGGAAAGAGAGGCGCGCGATTTGCTGCGTCAGTAGTGACGTCGTTGCTCTCCGTCGCTGCCGAGCGCCCGCGCAGCAGTTTCTCTCGGGCTCTGAAATGGGTAGGCCACGCGTCATACGTACTCCTGAGGAGCAGGCAGCTTTCGATCAGCAACGCTGCGAGCAGAATCGGGAACGAACTTGTCTACGCCGTGCCGATGCTGCATCCGGGGCACGAGAACAGGCTCGTGCAGCCCAGCGCAAGCAGCAACTGCGTACCGAGAGTCCGGCAGCCTAACACGCCGTCGTTTAATCAACCGTCATGATTAACCCAGTGATAAACAGCGGGCCGCACGTTTCAGCTTGGCTGGTTAACAATGTGTACGAAGAGCTTGGGCGGTGATTTTTTTACACATTATTCCGACGCCTCACTTTGTATGTTCTCCTTCCACAGTATCGACTTTTCTTAGCTACACATGATACATGCGTATCGTACATGCTATGTGTGTAAAGACTTCTGTTTCTGTTCAAAAGCGAAATGAATTGACGCGAAACAGGTGCCCTCTAACCTCTACCAGCATCCTACAACACAGGGCACCCTAAACATGTTACAGGACGCGAAGGCGTCCCCACGTATTTCGCTGTACCAAATTGTTTCATTTATATGTCTCAGAACTTTAGTGGACCAGGAAAAAGCGTTTCCTTGAAAAAAAAAACATAAAAAGATATGTGGCAGCAAAAACACTTCAATAATTTTTAATTCATATCTATGGTAATCTCTTCAGAAAAGAGCATATTTCCCGCCCAAGATATAGGTGTATACGGTAGCTATATCACCATATGTGGGTAAGGAAGGTTATATGTAAGTTCGCAGTAACCATGACAGAGTCAATAAAATTATGCAGCGTATTTTTGTTTCCCAACAGAAAGAAATGTTGTAGAAGGTTTGATTCGGGGGCTGCTTTACGAATAAGCGCCAGAAGGCCATTAATGCAATAGTAATGAAAAACTCTGTACTTTACTGCTAGTCATATCCCTACACTGTCAACTATACTGAGGCAATACGTAACCGCATCCTTACACGTAATAGCTTTCAAATGTTCTTGCATGCCCTTCAGAATATATGTTTATACATAACTACTGAGTAAGATTTAATACAACTGAGCCTAAACCTAGAGTAATGAGCCGAACGGCAGGCAAACGCCTCAACTCCCACGCTGACTGCTGACACGAGCAAAAATATTTGCTTACAACTGGTCCGAGATGTCGTTCGTCACCAGTATAACAACAGGAAAAATGAGTCTATTTTTACGCTTGTCGACTAATAATAACAATAAAAAAAATGACTCACCATCTCGGCTTTGCAAAAGGGGATGTCCGGCGAAGCTGTTGAAAACCACCACTACAACTGATTAGGGTAGTATGCAATGCTTTATTGCTTTACATTGTTACGTGAAGGACGAGTCAGTAAGACGAGCAACTCTTTACAGGTTATATTTACAACAGCGGTTGCAGATCTGACCGGTTAGATTCACAACGCGAGCCCAGTTTGTTCTTCCTCCTCTTTTCTCGAGTGATGGCGCCCACGCGCCTCGTTCAAACAATCAAATACCACACGCATGTAGCATAATCCCCCGGCGGCAGAAGCGACGTCCCGGAGCGTCTAAATGTCATCATTGGGAGGGTGATACTGCTGCAGCCGCGTAGCATGCACGATATCACTGGACTGGGAAGTAGATGGGGCGTCAGGGGCGATCTCGTAGGTGACGGGAGTCACGGCACGAAGCACTCGGTATGGGCCTGTGTAACGAGACAGCAGGTTTTCTGACAGGCTAATCTGACGTGACGGAGACCATAGAAGCACCAAAGAACCAGGCGGGAAGTGCACCTCTCGGTGTCGCCGGTCGTACAAACATCTTTGACTCTCTTGGGATTTCAGAAGGCGGTCACGGGCAATTTTCCTTGCGTGGGCACAGCGGGCGATGGCGTGAAGTGCATATTCACAGGTCGGTGCCGCGTGAACAGGGAGGGTTGTGTCGAGGGGAAGTGCTAGTTCTCAGCCGAACAGAAGGAAAAATGGGAATAACCGGCTGTGTCGTGGCGCGAGGAATTATAAGCAAATGTGAGAAACGGTAGAGCGAGGTCTCCAGTCAGTGTGGTCTAAGAGACATATTTCGCGAGCATGTCTGTGAGAGTGCGGTCGAGACGCTTCGTGAGGCCTTTTGTCTGCGGATGGTATGACGTGGATAGCTTGTGCCTCGTGGCACAGGACTGCAGGATGTCCGCGATAACTTTTGATAGGAATGTCTGGCCACGGTCTGTGAGAAGTTGTCGCGGAGCTCCATGTTATAAAATCACGTCGCGTAGAAGAAAATCGGCGACATCTGTGGCGCAGCTAGTAGGAAGCACTCGGGTGATGGCGTAGCGCGTGGCGTAATCTGTGACCACAGTGATCCACCTGTTTCCAGAGGTAGAAAGAGGAAGAGCCAAGTAAGTCCAAACCAACCCGAAGGAATGGTTTCGCGGGAATGTCGAGTTGTTGAAGGTACCCAGCAGGGAGTCGATGGTGTCTTGCGTCGCTGGAATTTATCACACGCAGCTACGTATCTTCGAACGGAGCGAGCAAGCCCTGGCCAAAAGAAGCATGTACGTGACACATTCAGGTGACCGGCAGTCGGGAGGTCGTGAAGTTCATGGAGGACAGCCGGGCGAAGGTGCTTAGGGATCACAAGGAGTAATGCAGGGCCGTCGGGGTGAACGTTGTGGCGGTAAAACACGCCATGTTGAAGTGTGAATAAGCGAAGGGAACTGTCGGCAAGTGACAATTCCAGGCGGTCAATGATGATACGCAAGGACGTGTCATGGCGCTGCTCGTCGGCGACATGGAGCAGTGAAAAAACAGTGACCACAGGCGTCGGTGTCAGTATCAGATGTAGAGGTCGCGTCTTCAACTAGGTATACCAAGAGAGGCAATCTGCGTCCTGGTGTTGGCGTCCCGACCTGTAAGTCACTGTGTAGGGGTATTCTTGTAGTCGGAGGGCCCAACAACCGAGCCTGCCAGTAGGATCCTTGAGCGACGAAAGCCAACAAAGCGCATGATGGTCTGTGATTACTGAGAAGGGCTTGTCATGTAAATATGGGCGGAACTTTGAAACAGCCCAGACGAGAGCAAGACATTCGCGCTCGGTAATCGAATAGTTGTGCTCTTCAGTTGTCAAGAGCTGGCTAGCGTAGGCTATAATGCGGTTATGTCCGTGTTGGCGTTGCGATAAGACGGCGCCGATCCCATAATCACCGGCATCGGTTCGGACCTCTGTAGGTGCGGACGGGTCAGAGTGGGCCAGGACCGGTGGATTGGTGAGAACCGTGTTAAGGCGTGAAAATGCGGCAGCCTGACGGGAACCCCACGTAAAAGGGACGTCTTTCTTCAGAAGTTCAGTAAGTGGTAGAGCAATTGCTGCAAAATCTTTCATGAACCGTCGGAAATAAGAACAGAGCCCCACAAAACTCCGGACGTTTTTGACAGACTGAGGTATAGGAAAAGCCGCTACTGCTTGAACCTTCTCCGGGTCGGGTTGTACTCCGGAAGCATCGACGAGATGGCCTAGCACTGTAATCTGTCGGCGCCCGAAGGGGCACTTCGATGAGTTTAATTGGAGCCCAGCCTTGCGGAAGACGTCAAGGATAACTGCGACGCACTCAAGGTGTGTCTCAAATGTAGGAGAAAACACAAAGACGTCGTCGAGGTAACAAAGGCAAGTTGACTATTTGAAACCTTGAAGCAGAGAGTCGATCATCCGTTCGAACGTGGCGGGGGCATTGCATAAACCGAACGGCATAACCTTAAATTGGTAGAAGCCATCGGGAGTGACGAAAGCGGTCTTTTCTTGGTCTTGCTCATCGACGGAAATCTGTCAATAACCAGATCGAAGGTCGATGGACGAAAAGTATTTGGCACCATGAAGACAATCAAGAGCGTCGTCGATTCGTGGTAAAGGGTAAACGTCCTTTTTAGTAATTCGGTTTAGGTGGCGGTAATCAACGCAAAACACCACGTGCCATCATTCTTTTTGACGAGCACGACCGGCGACGCCCAAGGACTCGACGAGTGCTCAACAATGCCTCTGGCGAGCACCTTGTTTACTTCCTGCTAAATAACTTGCCGCTCTGACGGGGACACGCGATACGGTCGGCGGTAAATGGGAACAGCATCACCAGTGTTTATGCGATGCTTAACAATGGACGTCTGACCATGTGGTCGATTGTCAGTGTCAAATATGTTGCGGTAGGAAAGCAAAAGTCGATATAGGGCGGCTGCTTGGTCAGGTGCGAGGTCCGGAGCGACCATGGGACGTAATGGGCCGTCGAGGTTCAAGGCATCCTGCGGGTAATCAGGAGGATCTGGAGACGTGTCGGCTGCAAAAGCAGTGACGTGTTCGTCTGTCACTGACCGGAGCGTGGCCACCGTTATGCCTTCAGGTAACACTTGCTTCGCCAAGCTAAAATTGATAACGGGGAGACACATCCGATAAGCGGCAAGGGTTACGACGGAGTGTGGCCGAGAGATGTCGCGCGCCATGAGGACATCACGAATAGGTGCGACGACATAGTCGCCATCAGGCATGATTGCCCTTGAGGCCAATTCGACGAGGGTTAGGGCTTTTGGAGGCAAGCGAACAAACGCTGTAGTGCAGATGGTGTTCGGGGCGAACGTCTGAAAGAAGAGGAAGCTCGAGGCACAGCGTACCGGTGGAACAGTCGATGAGGGCAGAATGCGTCGTGAGAAAGTCGAGCCCGAAAATTAGGTCATGAGGGCAACTGGTCAGCACAGTGAACAGGACTGGAACTTGGCGGCCAGCAAATCCTATGCGAGCAGTGCACATACCCCTGAAGGCAACAGTGGCGCCATTAGCGACGCGTACTGCTCGAGTGATGGCAGGCGTAAGAACTTTTTTGAGGGGACGACATAGATTAGCGCTCATTATGGACACTTGGGCTCCAGTATCAATTAATGCCGTCAACGGAAACTATCTATACGTCTACTTCAATTAGGTCCGTGTTGGCGAGGAAAAGCGGCCAGGTTGGGGTGACGGGGAGCGACGACGTTGAGGCGACGGCGATCGCACGGAGGAGCGGCTGTCAGGGGCATCAGAAGTAGGGTACACACGGCGAGGTGAATAACGGCGAGCGTGGGTGTATGGGCGAGGAGGAGAGAATTAGCTCCAGTACGGCGGCATCCAGGTGGTGCGGCAGTGGCGGGATACATGACCAACGCGGTGGCAGCGAAAGCAGATCGATTTGTCGTCTGGGGTTCGCCATTCAGCAGGAGTGCGTGGTCTGGGAACGAAATACTGGTCATTACAGGTTGTGGACATGGGAATGGGTGCCGAATCAGATTGGGACACAGAGCAGGTGGTAGGGATGCCAAGGTTTGCAATTTCTTGCCGCACAACTGCTTGAATAACAGACATAGTGGGAGCTGCTTGGTCACAGGTACCATCAGGGGGTCGTGGATGAAGGGGGGCCGGACTCGCCGTTTCAGTCTCACGGCGAACGATACATGTGACGTTCTCTTGAAATGGTCGTGTGGCGGTAAGAGCGGAGCAAGAGGACGTGGCAGGGGTGTTTGGGAGTCGGCAAAACTATGGGACGACGCGGCGGCTTTTGGCTATCTCGAAGAGGCGGCATTCTTTGACGATGGTGTCGACGGTAGAAACGTCGTTATAGACGAGCAAACTGAAAGCGTCGTACGCGATGCCCACCATGGCCCACCTTGTCAACCTCGGTCACGTGCTCATCGACTTTCCGACAAAGCGCGAGCACTTCCTGTATGTAGGAGACATACGATTCGGTCGACGACTGGACACGGGTGGCAAGCTCTTTTCGCGCAGCCTGTTGGCGACTTGACGGGTTGCCAAATGGGTCGCGAAGCCGCTCTGAAAATGTCTCAGCTGCAGAACTCGACCTCATGGGTGTGAAACCAGACACGCGGTGTCCCGTCCAGATAAAAAATCACATTGGCAAGCATGATGGTAGGGTCCCAGTGGTGGCTTTGGCTAACACGCTCATATATGCTGAGCCAGTCGTCGACGTCAACGCCCTTTTTGGGCAAAGAATGTCTCAAGATCACGGAGACTAGGAACAGAGACGTACGTTGTGGTTGGCGCCGCAGGTGTAGGTGGCGACGGGGTGGTTCCACAGGAAGCCATGGCTGAGAAGACGACGGTGCGACCACTCCGGAGCTCCGTGGCGAGGACGGCGAACGATCCACTTCCACCACAATGTTACGCGAAGGACGAGTCAGTAAGACGAGCAACTATTTACAGGTTATATTTACAACAGTGGTTGCAGCGCTGACCGGTTAGGTTCACAACGCGAGCCAGTTCGTTCTTCCTCTTGTTTTCTCGAGTGATCGCGTCCACGGGCCTCGTCCGAACAATAAAATACCACACGCGTGTAGCAATATTAATGGTAGTAGTGGTAATTTAGAGTAATGGGAGTAACGGTAATTTTGTTAGCACGCCACCGCTGGTCGTATTGACGTTTCCTTTACCCTTGCCTTTCCTTGTATTCACGCTGCACCTCGGGAGTCCTAACAATGCGTTGCCTACCCATAGAACTAATGCAACAATAATGAGATCAGTTGCTAGGCTGGTTCTTTTATATACGAAAGGCTAGTGGCATCACTCCCCACGTCACAGGCTTCCATTGCCTGCGGCAGATTGCGCAGCAGTAATGCTTACCGGTAAACGTATGCGGGGAGCGCTACTTTCTTCGAATTGTTGTCAAGAGCACCTTATCGTCAATTATGTGATTCGCATCCTTCTTTTGTGCTTATTTTTGTCGAATAGAATGCTGTTCTGTATGTTGTATGCATGATTCCAAAGAATGTATGCCTTTTTCGCTTGATTACGCCGAGTGCTTGAAGCCTGCAACACCTCCGCCGCCTCTCGGCCTGGTATTGCACAACCTCTGGGATCGGCCCCCATTTTTGTCCACAGGACGACGGCACGAAAAATGCCGACCAGCGAGTGGTTAACAGCTTCGCTGTAAAAAAAATTAAGGACAAGATGGCACTGAGGCTCCTGGTACAAATGCACCCAAAGAACAATACAGAAGCTGAAGCCCAACGCGTCGAACTCGCACTGAAATTGACAGCTGTACAAGGCTAACGGACAGTTTGGCTTGGTCTTCCGCGCCATGGGCACATAGCGGCCTTCTTTCAGGTAAGGTCTCCTTCCCAAACCAAACGCGCAAACAAACCCAATGGCATATGGCCATTTGAACTATCTTTGTCTTTTCCTACGGTGAATTCAGATCAAAGAGGCTGCTATTGCAGCAAAAGCACCTCCACTGAAGGGCTTCCCTCGGGTCATTCGTCTTGATTTTGCTGCGCGACGAAGCCGGCGAGCGAGTCGCTACTACACCCTGTCCGCTAAGGCTGGCCTTCCCTGCGGAATAGCCTTGACGCAGTCTCACCTTTCTCCGCGCTCTAACCTCACCCGTCCGTGCCATGGACGAGCACTTCCAGACGTGCCCCGTGAGAAGTCGGACGCCGGTGCGGATGAAGCAATAGCCAGTAGATCGAAATGGAATGCGTGAGAACGCCGGCCCAGCTTACTGGCTAGCTCAGTTTGGCCTCTGAGAATGTGATGGAAGGGTCTGTCACAGAGGGATGAACAGAACAGCACAAACTCAGCTTATTCATCGTGTATGTCTGAGCGTTTGACCTCTCTTGTCTTGCACTTTGGTCAGGGGCAGCTGAGGCTTTAGTTTTCTTCGATAAAAGGCACTTATGTTGCCCCGTATGCAAATCTCAACGTGCACAACATTGAGTGAATTCGGTGCTTTAGATGGAAAGGATATATATATGAAAACCACGAAAAGCTGGCAAGCCCTGGCTTCTCTCTGTCAGATGGCGCCATCTGGAAGGAACAGGGAGGCCAAGAAAGAAAAGTTTGAAAGAAAAAAAAAGTGATACGGAACAGGGAAGACAGAGGGTGTTGGTGGATCATTTTATAAAATTGCGGTTATAAAGGGCGTCCCTGAAACTAATTTTTATGAACGCTTCAGTATAGACGGTTCCAAAATGCCTTCGACATTTTGGCTCGCTTTGGGTGTCTTCGCAGTTATTCATTATTAGCCGGACAACGCAGACGGAGACCAAGATGAGGATAATTCAGCGCATACGTTGTGTTACCTATGCTTGGCCTTTGTCTGTGTGGTATTGCGAACAACAAAACCATTTTACGTAGCTTTGAACAATCTGTACCAGAGTAAAACAGCATATAAGGTGGACATGCGCCGGTAAAGAAAGCCCTCGCCCAAGCTGAGACGAAATAGGTACAGGAAAAAATTCGAGGGTGGCTCAAGTCAAATCCTAGCTGATTTTTCGTAGTATTCACATACCCATACACACTAGCACCACTTGTTCACCATGCTTTGACGAGACATTTGTCGGATATTACACCGTGATGCGCTAATGTCGTTTTGCACCAAAAGTTACATGTTGAACAAGAAGGCGGGGGAGCCTGTTAACGCAGTTGTGGAGGAACAACTTTCATTGAAACCCTCACCACCGAAGGCAGAAAACCTGCTACAAATCCCGCTAGACTTCAAGCTCAGCATGGCGACGCGATGCTAAGCCACAGTACAATATTTTAGTGGTGCAAACAGTCTTCAGACTGCCGGATGTCAGTGGAAGACGATGGCGCTCAAGGCAGCTCGTCGGCAACGAAACGCATGGTATAAGTTTTTTTAGATGACTGCGGCATCATTTCTGTTGATTTCCGCCCCACTGATGAGACCATAAAAAACGAGTATTGCTGTGAGGTCTTCCAACATGCACACAGTGTACTCAGGAAGAAACGACCTCTCTTGGTTATTACGGCCGTTCTCTTCAGCTAGGAGAATGCGGCCTAGTACACAGCGCATCGCCCAATGTACAATTTCCAGGATTTCGCTTGGGAAGTATGCTGCTGCTTCCACCATACAGTTCCGACCACGCTCCAAGTGACTAACACTTGTTTGGACCGCTGAAAGAGTTTGTGGGAGGCCGACCTTTCAGTATTATTGCTGAAGTCAAGTGGGCTGTCCGTTCATGGTTGTGCGAGGCAGAATGTAGGAATAAAAGCAAAGGTATTCGATAGAATTGTCAAGAAGGCGGTGCGAGAGTCGGCGGCTATTCGCGTTCTTCGAAATGAGAGAGAGAATGAGAAAAAGATTATACAGATCCTACACACTGTGGGAACCAATGTTATGCACTACATTTTGCAGGTGGCTCGCTATCCAGAATCGTTAGGGGCTTCGCAAAGCGTTACCAGGTGAACTAACGTATAGGCGAGCTGTTGTGTGCGTATTCTGCGAGCGTGTGTGTCAGGACAGCATCAAGCTGACGACGTCGGTGGCGACGATCGTTTGAAGGCAACGGCTAAGTTTCTACTCCAGTCGTTCGAGGCGGGTGTAAGACATGTCGATTGTTGAGTTCCACACAGATAGTGAACTCGGCCTAAGCTAAAGAAACACGAATTGTGACGTCATCTGCGATAAAGTGTTATACATTTGTATACGTACCTACGTATATGTCGCGTGGTCTATGTTAAAACAACAATCTCATTTGTGCTCCGGCGAGCAACGTTAAAACCTGTCAGAACTGTGACTATGACGAAGGCGGTACGATGGCGCACACCTGTTACTAGGAAACGACTAAAAAACGTGTGCTGATCCCGAAGTCTCTGCAGTCTAGCACAGTGTTTTAAATTGCCAGCTGCACACGAAGGAAGAGTGCGAAAAAAACTGGCGCGTGACACACGCGCCAAACGCCTCAAACATCTATCTGATTTTGGCACAATAAAAATTATAGGGTTTAACGTGCCAAAACCACTTTCTGACTATGAGGCACACCGCAGTGGAGGACTCCGGAAATTTCGACCACTTGGGGATCTTTAACGTGCACCTAAATCTAAGTACACGGGTGTTTTCGCATTTCGCCCCCATCGAAATGCGGCCGCCGTGGCCGGGATTTGATCGCGCGACCTCGTGCTCAGCAACCCAACACCATAGCCACTGAGCAACCACGGCGGGTGATTTTGGCACAATAGAAGTATGTGTACGATCAAGGCCTAATGGCCTGATTAATGGAAGACAGAGGTTCGATTCTACTATTCGTCACGTATTCTCTTTTCATTATATGAGGCCCGAAGTGAGGCGAGACAGGAAGCTACCTACCTACGCACCGAAAAATGGCTGGAAGGAGGCAAAGAATGCTTCGCATGAAAAAGCGGTAGCTGTTCAGAGCCAAAGAAAGCTATCACTTTAAAAAATATATTTTGTGAGTTAGTTCTGTTTATTTTAGCGACTTATGAGCACCGATAAATGTCATTCATTTCAAAAGCTTTTAGATTGCCAATGTGCTTGAAAAATATTACTAAGTAGGCCTGTGAATTTCGATTGTTTACTACAGGTGCCGTAAAATCCTGCTGCATAAAATTCACGCAGCAGGTTAATGCCAACGTAAAAGCTAAGAGGTTATACTATAACAATTCCTATTGTCAGTGAAAATCCATTTCGCGTGCACCCGACGAAGTACGAAACGGGGATTCCCGTGTGGAAAGCAAGGATGGAACTAAGGATGAGGCATATGACAGGGGCAGCGGAGGACACGTATGTCAGGACATACAAACTGAAGAATAAAGGCATGAAGTACAGTGGATCGCAACCGCAACACACAAGATGATAGAAGAAAGGATCACGGCGCTCGATTCTTGACCTGATACTTCTCAAGCATTGCATAGCTAAGGCTTCCATTCCGGCGGACTTGATGCCTTGAAGCAGCATAGATTATCATCTAGTTGACCATGACTAATATATGCGGTGACGTCTGTGGCTGAAAGCATATTTCACATCCGCCGACTTAGCTGTGAGTGCCGTTGAGCGCTGCTGGCTAACACTCTCCCTGATGGATTTAGTAGACGTACACAAGAAATTGGATGGCCGGACAACTGCCGCCGTACGTAGCCCAATTGGTAGAGCAATGCACGCGTCATGCGGAGGCTATGGGTTTGGATTATATATATGATATGCCAAGGAAGCGAGAAGAGCGACAGTGACCCTCCCGTGCGTCTGCCACCTTTATAGGTCATGTTCACAGTGTACCTCATTTATTCAACTTTCATCCCTACAGAAACAGAATGATCTTTCTTTAGAAGACGCCTGGCACAGACGTAAAGGAAGCAACACACGTGGAAATGCACGAACATACGCGTTTAAATGAGCTGAGTCAAAAGAAAATCATGCAACACACGGAACCTCCATAGCACTCACAGCAGGGCTAGAAGGCGGCGAGGCGTCACGGGGCGTTGTCCACGTGGACACCTGCTCAGCGGGGAAAAGAAAACAAAGAAATAAAGCAGGAAGAGCATGAAAAAGAAACTCAAGCATCCTATTTATCTGGCACGAAGTCTGATTGGACCAGTACGGGTCATTTACCATTGGCAGTGTCATGAGGCGAGGCAGACTCGCATGATAATGGTTCAGTCAATGCCCGACATCCCACGCGCGTCCAAATGCCCTACTCAGATATGTTTGGTGTCGAGAGGAGTGAAGGTGACCATCATCTACAGACATCAAACGTTGTGAGTCAGGCTGCACTTGTTCCAGTTAAACGCGTATAGTGGAGCAAGGAACAAATTGAGTGCCTCAGAAACGACGGGAAAGCGAAAAACAGCGCATTGCCAACAACAGCCTTACTATAGATTGTTGCACGTACTTTTCAATGGGCGCACAAAATTGTATGTTCCTTGTGTACACAAGCAAACAACAAGCAGAAGTTTTGCATTTCCGCTGAGACAATGAGTAACGATCCAGATAGGGCGTAAGCAGGCCAGCACCCTATAAGGGCCCCCCATCTATCGCTCCTCAAACCTCGAACATTGCGGCAGAATCTGATACGAGAACAAACAACACCAAATCCCGAAGCGAGGACTTACTGCAGGGTATCCACCTAGCCTGAATAAATTTTATTTATACAATCTATAGAAGTTGTATGAACGTCTTCCTTTGAAGTCCATACACAGCTGTCTACAAACGACAAATGCACTGATAGCTTTAATTTTTTTCTCAGCTAATATTTGTAGCCATCTTGCGTACAACTCGTTCGCAAGTCAATGTAGAGAACTGACCGAAGAAGACTTTTTTTGCGTAACTACAGTAAGTATACATTAGGTAAATATAAACATGCTAAATTGGTCTGCAAGAAGACCATAGTCAGTCTACAGACTCTAAATTTGTCTCTATAAGGCTGTACTGACCACGCTCAAAAGCGTGCTACGCGTGGAGCAGCGACATTCAGTCACGTGGTGGGAAATCTATACCCGAAATCGACACCTTTGTTCACTGCGTGCATCGATTTCAAGTTCAGTACATCGTTTCATTAGACGCCGAGAACGGTTCCTTGGCTATGAGTACCAGCATAGTCTTTCAAAGACTTACCTTGTAGAGTGCCGCACGAAACCGCCTTATTTTCTGCGTAAACGGCGCGGGCGAGTTACCTTTGCGCTACGTTCGACCTTTCGTGAACACAATGGAGCATCGACTGAATGCAAAACATGTGCCCTTTGCGTAGCCACCCATCTTGTATCTCTTAACCTCTGTGAGAAGAAAGGGGGTTAACCGAGGGGCCCGATTTTTATTAGTCATATCATAAGAAGCCAACAAACACTGACACCAAGGACAACATAGGGGAAATTACTTGTACCTAATAAATGAAATAGAGAGAGAGAGAGATATAAAGAGGAAAGGCAGGGAGGTTAACAAGATATCAGTCTCCGGTTCGCTACCCTACACTGGGGATGGGAAATAATGGTTAGAATTAAGGAGGACAAAGGGGAAAACGTAAAAAAAAAAACACGCACACACGGATGCACAATAAATGAAATAAAAAACGATAAATTAATGAAAATGAAAGTGGATGAAAAAACAACTCGCCGCAGATGGGGAACGATCCCACAACCTTCGCATCCTCTGTGGATAACATTACGCTTTTTTTTTTACACACGAATCTGACTCACACAGAGACAATCGAGCGCATTTGGAGTGCATACATGACCTTCTACAATACGATTTCTCGCCACTCATCAAATACACTCACCAAAATTCGAACGAGTCGCACTCCCCATGGAACTACGACGCACAGAAGTGCCCTTTACCGCGACAAAAGTCGAATAGAAAGAGGGAACAGGCAACACGTCAACCTCCTGCGGTTGTGTTGGACCAAAGTAGATACACACTTGCGCTGGCGCGCAATTTTAGGCAGTAACGCTGTTTTCCGAAACATCTACTTTTACTCATTCTCGCCAAAAATAGTAGCGCAGCATAATGTTTATGGTGTCCTGGCGCGGTAGCTGCGACTTGTGAACTGTTTGCAAAAACCGCTACGACCTCACTCCTTGTAGTGTTTCTGTCGCACGTCTGAGCAAAGGTGTGGCAGGCGGCTCTATGGAGCTCCAACATCTGCTTACATAAATTTACTTAAAAAATAATGTTTCTGGCGTGTTCTGGTTGAACACAACGCCGGAGTTTACGTCACCGCCAGCATCGCTGCTTCGTGCTGCATAATGATACCACGGTAGCCAGGAAACCACAAAAAGAGGCGTTCAAATTGCGTCAAGCGGATTCCAGCTACCTCAAAATAATGCGAAATCCTATTGCAGGTAGCGTCGCAACAGGTGAAATGATTTTATACATCACTGTCCACTGCAACTTTCTGTGCTGATGGTAGCAAAACAGGCCAGGAATAGAGATGGTACAGCGTGCTCCAGCCATCCCCTGCCCAACACCCAAGAAAAACAGTATAAAAAACGTGGTAAAGCTCTGCAGGAGTAACAGTTGAGCAATGCATTTGAGCAAGTGGCAAACTATTATGCCTCAAAGCACAGAGATATATCTGGCTCCATAGTTTTGGCATACGGCGATCGCCACTTCTGCGACATAATGTGTCACAAAACAAGTGAACCATATTTTGAACAAGCATAGGCGTCGCAAGAACCCAGTTTCTTCCGACCCATAGTATCCTTATGGCAAATGCTATATTTGGTTAACCTCCCTACCTTTCCTTTATCATTTGCTCTCTCTCTATATATATTTGGCTATCTTTTACAGAGAGCAGTTGAAAACTCTGATTTGTATCAGCTTGTTAAGGCGATTACACGCGCCATATAGCAGCGGTCGCCGGAATATCGCGGCAGACAAGGAGGGAAAGTTAAATTACCTATAGACTTATATACGATTTCGCCAAAGCAATTAACGCTTAAACAAATACTAGGAGATGGGCCAATCTTTCGTTGGATTAGCAATTACTTATCTGACCGCCGCCAGTTTGTTCAGTTAGGCTCCCACGCTTCTGAAACTGTACCAGTACTTTCTGGTGTACCCCAGGGTTCCGTTTTGGCCCCTATCCTGTTTCTTTTGTTCATCAATGACATAACTAATCAGACTGAATCCAAAATTAGGTTATTTGCAGACGATTGCGTCCTGTATAGAGAAGTACTAAACCGGCAAGACCAAATTAGTCTTAACAAGGATTTTTCTTTGATAGTCCAATGGTGTGAAAACTGGCAAATGGCCGTCAACTTCGATAAAACAGTTTCAATGTCAGTAACAAAAAAGAAATCTAAGCTTACTTTTTCATACGGCTGTGATAATACTATACTTAACACTGTCACTCAGTACAAGTACTTGGGCGTTATCATATCATCAGACTTAGGATGGTCGGCTCATGTAGAGCACGTAGCAAGCAAAGCGATGCGAAGGCTTATGTTCTTAAAACGGGCCCTGCGATACTCTACGAGGGAGGCCAAGCTCTTGGCCTATGTTACAATCATGTCTTAGAATATGCGAACGTGGCGTGGTTTCCCTTTGCCCAAAATCAAATCGCCACTCTTGAGGCTGTCCAGCGAAAAGCCGCGCGGTTTATCTGTAACCGATTTCGGCGCACCGACTCGCCTACACAGATGCTATCCGAGATCGGCCTTCACACACTAAGCAGTCGTGCGATGCTGCACCGACTCAAATTTTTGTATCTCATCCTGCATAATAAGGTTCATGTGTATTCTTACACCTATATTTCCTATAACACATCCAGAGAAACCCGTCACAAGCATCACCTTACACTCCAAGAATATTCTTGCACTAACCATACATTCAGCTTTTCGTTCTTCCCGCGAGCAGTTCGCGACTGGAATGCTTTAGCCCAGACGTTAGTCGCACAGCCCACTGTTGGCAAATTTGTTGAAATTGTTGGCACAACAGTACTGTCAATCACAACTAAATGATGTTATCAACACTGTCTTTATCACTGAATTAATTACCAAATGTTTTTGGAAATGTGTGATGTGAAATGATGTATGATACTATCAATTGTATAACCATATGCTTATTCCTTCTTCCTTTTTGTCTCTTTGCAAAACACCATATGTAATTGAAATAAGGTCTTTGTGCGTTATGTTTTGCCATACTTATTGCTGTTAACATAGGTCCATGAAACTCTACACTTACCAAGTACCCTTTTGTATTCTTATGTAAATGGTTGTACTACAATGTCTACAGACCCTTCTAACCCACTCCTGTAAAAATCCCTGATGGGATTGACAGTATCACAAAATAAATAAATAAATAAATAAATAAATAAATAAATAAATAAATAAATAAATAAATAAATTATACAATTCATGCGCAAACACTTTTTTGAAAAGCTGTCATAGCAACGGCCTAAATTATTTAGAGCACTGAGCTTGAGCTTTGCGGAACGCCCTGCAGGAAATGCAATATGGTCAGGCCTGGACGCACAAAGCCTCAATCGAAAATTCGACGTGCCCCGCTTGCAGACTGGGTTTAGCCAAAGGCGGAGCAAAAAATGACCTCCCCCTCTTCCTCCCCGTCCTCCATCACCATTATACCCACAAACAGACATAAGCCCTGAAATGTAGTTGGAGTTCACGCCGTAACATATATTACATACGGTGCCCGCCAACAAGAACAAAATTTAAGGGCTTCGCTAATGCAGAGAAATAGCACGAAGAATTTAAAAAATAATAATAATAATTAAGTATTGTAGGTACCAAAAGCACAAGGACAAAACAGCCGCAACACTTGGCTTTCACCTCGGAATGATGACGCAATGGCACCTATGGACAAGGAAGCGAGTTTGTACTTGTACGAAAGTACTTTATACGAGGGCGAATCAGGGCAGTCAGTAACGAAGCAAAGAGCAGGATATGGGATGTAAACGCGCACCGAACAAGAAAATTCGACATGGAGTGTTTTCGAGTAGTTGATTTTTGTTGGCTTCCTTTATATTTGCTCGATTTTGGTGTAGTCTAAGAAGGGACTAAAAGTAAAGTCAGAAAGTGTAGGGCGGGAAACTTTATTGGAGGCGGAAGAAAACCTAGAATGAAGAGCGCAAAACACTGCGAACACGACTTTGCACAGTCGCTGCAGCTGGCGGGCGTGCGCTCCCTGCGAAACGCGCTCAGATTTTGAAACGTGGCTTTGGTCAAGTCACTGCTAGACAGCATCGAGTTCCTTTGGTTTATGTTTTTTTTTAAGCACAGGAATCGTTGCCAAAATTCTGCTTTAACGAGAAACCGGAGAACACGCCTTTCTTTACCGTTCTTGTTACATTTTTTGTTTACATTTTCTGCCTCCAGTTTGCCGAGAATGGATGTGATCCAGGATGCTGCCCACGCTACAACTGTGTAAGATTTTTGTGAAGAAAGATGTTTTTCGATTTCTCTTTCCCCATTTGCAACATGAAATATTGAAGGCGCCTGATAGGGGTTAAGAAAAGCACAGAATGGCAGAGAGGTAAGCCAGAACAGGTGCCGTTTGGCTAACCGTGGGGGGATAGAGAAGTAAGAAGATGACGCGAGCAGTATTTAAAAAGGCCTGCACTCACTTAAGTCAGGGAAAACGCAACAAAAGTCGCAGGTGCCGTGCCATCGCGATGTTTTCAATAAACACCGCAGGGAGGTGATTAGACCTGACAGCAAGGGAGCCCTTGCTCATTTTTCAGCACGGACTACAGTCGTACCTTATTACTGTGTAAGACAATCAGAAAGCCGTTTTTATGCCACATTCTCGTGGGTATAAGCGCTAATGACGCCCGCCGCTTGGCCTGTCGGTGCTAACTATTACCATGCATGTTCGACTGGTGGTTTTTGTTAGTGTGTCCGGCTTCTTAACATCACGTGACCTTGCCATGCGCGCCTGATAATACGTACGTCATTTCAAGCTTCCTTCCGGCAGCTGTCTTCTGTTTCCGCCGTGTTTCGCCATTGCTTGACTTCATCCTGGCGCGTGCCACTTGTGCTCGACATCACGCATGCCCAGAACAAGCCTGCCTGAGTTTGTTGGCGTCGACCGCTCGCTTTTGTTTTCTTCGGCGTGCTTAGAGCCAGCGGCTAAACGGGCGACTTGAATCTAAGCATAGTTGACCAAAAAGCGGAGGTATTTCGAAACTTCGCTTTTCCGCTTCCCTTTGTCTGGGTGCTCCGAGAATGCGAGGTGAAAAACAACACAAGTTAATTAATTAATTTAATTTCGCTTTATTTCACATAGTGAAGAATGTGTTTTATGACCAGAGACGGAGTTGTCCTTGCGCGCGGCTCAGATCACTAATACATGTAATCCAGGTATTTCTTTTTTTTTTCTGTAGAACCTCCTTGGGACTGCTATAAAAAGCAGTTCTGAAGCAAGCGTAGGTAAGCAAATCGAAACACTAAGAAGCATCGGTTTTCGTGCATTTTCTGTAACCAGTATTTGGGACGGCCTCGTCGGGAGCCAGAAAAGGCCGCGAAACAAGTTGTACGTAGAAAAAACAAATAAACGTTTACGTGATGCTTTATCATTATTTACATATACTCCAACCACGTTTGGGGCTATAGCATGAGTGGAACACATGTGCACAAAGAAAAAAGAAACAAATAAATTGCTGGTGTTGTACCCGTATGAAATTCGCACATTGAAGATGCAAATAAGATATCGGAAAAAAGCCAGAATGCTCGGCCAAAGGTTTAAATGCAAATATAGCTTTCAAGCACAATAATACACCGTTTATCGAATATCTACTCTGATTAATGCATGTAAACGAATCGATTGCTTGAAAAAAGTCATACTGTCATGTGTCCCCTTTAAAGCTGCCGTTTCTTTTGTCATAGACCTTCATGCAGCTGGAAGTGAGCACGCTGCCTAGGATGTTCTTTTTCTTATTTCATATTTTCATTTTTTAGTCAGAGAAATACATTTAGACTCTTTATAATAATGGTGGCTATTGCATTTCACACAGCAGTAATACAAAGAAATAATAAAAGATAAGGATAAACATCACAAGCTCGGAAATCAAGCCCTAGGAGAAAGAAAGAGAGACAGAAATTGCATGGGAAATACAGGGAGAAAGATACCCAAAGACCGTAAACCAGGTCCCGCTATGATCCGTTACACATAGGAGCCATGAAGGTACAAGCTATTTGTCCGCGTTTGAGTTCTAAATGCGATTTAGTGCCATATTTCATTTCCTTTTCTTTCCAATCTGTCTGTTCCATTTCTCTACCTACAGTGGAGGATTAACAAGCCGAACACTGCCTACTTGGCCTGTAGTAATTTACTGTCATTGAACTGCTCATTATCATCATCCTCATCATCATGAGCCTATTTTATGTGCACTGCAGGATGAAGGCCTCCCCTTGCGATCTCCAATTACCCATTATAAACTTCCAAAAAAGCCCGCTTGATTTTTAGAGAATGGGGGAGGGAAAAAGAAAGAAAAGCGCCTCCATTGGCCTCCTGCTTTCTTTCGATGGCAATGCGGTAAACATCATGTTTTCCTTCATGTGATGTATTTCGCGTTGTTTCTATTTTCGAATAATAGGAACGCGTCTTCTAGTATATTCGCTACAGCTGCTATGTCTGCAGCTCTTGCACCCTGGTTTGGCACTACTTATGTGCGGACGGGCCGAGTTCGAAGCCGGTTTGAATGAAAAGTTGGAAGCAGAAGGCCCACAGTAAGCGCGAAAAAAATTTTGGTGCTTCGAAAGGAATATAAAGTAACAACTGTGCAGTAATGCTCTCACACAGCCCTACTGGGGACTTCATTAGATTGACATGAAGCCCCCAGGAAAGGCCGCAAGTAGGAATGAGGAGGCACGCGGTGTCCGAAGGACGTCAAGAAATTCGCCTCCCGTATTATTACGAGCCAGTGAATAGATTGGCTAGGAGCGATCTGTCAACTTGTGCAAGATGTAGTGATTTACACCAATTTGTACGTGACTGGCGCGAAACGACCATTAAGGCCTGCAAGTGCCACTGATCTCCGCCACTTTAAAAGACAAGGGAAAAGAAACAGCGATAACTGTTTGATGGCTAGTTTATACAGGTTGTAAAGACTACATATATATATATATGTGTGTGTGTGTGTGTGTGTGTGTGTGTGTGTGTGTGTGTGTGTGTGTGTGTGTGTGTGTGTGTGTGTGTGTGTGTGTGTGTGTGTGTGTGTGTGTGTGTGTGTGTGTGTGTGTGTGTGTGTGTGTGTGTGTGTGTGTGTGTGTGTGTGTGTGTGTGTGTGTGTGTGTGTGTGCGCGCGCGCGTGTGTGTGTGTGTGTGTGTGTCTTTCTGTCATGGCTCTCTTTCTGTTCATTCCGTTCTCGATGTCATGTCAGCTGAAGGACTGGGTGGTCGGAGCCCCCCAGTCCTTCAGCTGACATGACATCGAGAACGGAATGAACAGAAAGAGAGCCGTAGACGCTACACCTATAGGCTTATGTTTGTTGCTGCACACCATATGAATAAGTCTGCGCTTGATCCGCGAAATTTAAAACGGAACGATACCACCCCCTTCCCCTCTCCCTCATGGTGTCGCTGTAAGAAAACTCTCCCATCGGACACGTGTAACTGTACGCCATTTTTCGGAGTACCTTATAAAGTCCAAAGTATATACGCAAGATAGGATGACACTGTGTTTAATTAAGTGCATATTTCATCTATAACGCGGGTGTCTTTAGCGATATAAGTATAACGCTCTTCAGCGCAAAAGGAACGACAACACCGCCAACCCGAACGAATCCCCTTTCGCTAACCCTCATTACTGCGTTAAATTGCACAGCAAGACCCCCCGCCGACGGTCTACAAGGTTGAACTTCGCTTTATGAAGAACTAATGCGCTGCACGTATGTAAAGCGTATATGCTCTGTAATCGGCAATTTAAATGCACAAGACATGTAAATTTTCGCGTGAGCGTAGTTCTTCGGATGTTTTGTATTTATGACTGCTTCCTTCCATCTGAAACCTCTTTACTCTGATAAAAGAACTATACTATGTACGGGTGCAGCGCTGACACGCTGCAGAAGAGCGAATTGCAAGCTGTTGCTTATCTCAGCCTGATAAGACTCTAAAAATGCGCACGCTATGATGTCTGGTTCCACGTTAGATTTCATCGCTATTCTTCATTTCTATCTTTCACTGTTCTAGCTGATTTGGTTAATATGGAGTGTCAACCAGAACTAACTCTGTTTAACTTCCCTGCATTTCTAGAAATCTTTTTTTATAATTATTATTACTATGATGATGATAAGAAGATGGCCCCTGATTACGGCGCCGCCTACTCCTTGTCTCAAGATGATTTAGCGTTTTTCCCCATATGCCTCCTATAAGCACTTAAACATATATCCGGTAACCTTGTACATGTAACATATAGGTATAACATATACGCACTCTAAATGCACCATATCACTTTTGTATTGCTCTACATGTGTAGTACACATGAGTGCATGTGTTATGTCTCCTTAAATTTCTATCTCACTTCACTTGCTTTGCCGTACAGTGTTTTCTGATAATATACAATTTTAGTTGGGCGTCCGCAAGACCTCTGCGCACGCAGGGAAATATAGGAGATGGAAGTGAGCATGCGCAGTACGCAGCAGCATGCCAGGCGTCTGGCGCGTGCGCGCAGCTTTAAAGGCGCAGTGCAAAGCAGGCTGCGGGCTCTGCATGACGTATGCCCGCGTGCCCACGAGAGCACATTTTCCTAGATTTCTCCGAAGGAAGGAAAACGCGTGAGTTGGCTACAGCAATTTCAGAAGCTGGAGTATGGCGGCGCTGAACAGCGCGTGACCGCATCCCGCAAATGCCAGTGAGAGATTCACCTCTCAAATTTTGCGTCCGGCCACGCTTCTTCGTGGGCGCGCGCTTCGCTACGTACGCACGCTCTAGCGCGCTGCGTACGTGAGTGGTTGCAGACGCGCATCTGTCTAACGCGTCAGAATCACACACATATGGCCTGAGCCGAAATTATTTGCGAACGGGATCTCATACAACATGCAAATGTGAACGCTTGGACGAGTTCGTAACGGTACATTTCGATAGTGTTCGCAGCGCGCACAGACTTACAAGAATAAGGGAAAGGCCGACAGTGAAATAGCGCTAACTTCCAAGAGTCGACATACATAGAACGCGTTCCATTAGTACGACCACCTCCGAGACGCACAATTTATATTAGCATGACAGACATCCAAATCAGGTTGACGCGACCTCGGCTTATTTCCACTGGTCGATAAGTATATATGCGGCGCAAAGCAGCATTCCAGCATTCCAGCTGCATTGCAAGAATGAGATGGCCTCATTTAATGGAACCCGCTTAATTATTGTCGCAATGAAACATGGCCCCGTCATGAGTGTCTATCGGAGCGCTGCCATAGCGCGCTGAAACGACCCAGTGGCAGATTCTCTATAGTGCCCCGCTGTGTCACGTTAAACCAAAGGCGCACAACTCTCGCCCCGCTTGACGAGAGCGCGCGAGCGGTGCGCTCCGGCTCGCGTTTTCTTCGTTTAGTCCGGAGACTGCTGGAACCGTGTTTCAGATCAATCACTTTCGGCGGTGCTATCGCTATAGCTCAGAGTAGCGTCTAGCACGACAGCTCACTTAACCGATCGGCAACCTGTGCACGAGTTTGCACGAACTAAAAGTGGACACCCGCGGTCTTTTTCTAGGCATTGTACCAATTCCTCCACATTGCCGAATTCATTATCTTGACAGGTATGATTCGCTTACATGGCTTCCACGACATCCCTCGCTGGCTCAAAACGCCAAGATGGCAGAATTCGACAATATAGCGTAATAAGAGAGGGTACAGAATTACAGCCCTGGTTCGGTTTGGCAGCTTGCGGCTCTGCCATGAGTACCAGAGGAGCTGGCCTATAGTGTTCGCACCTATCGCTTTTCAGTGCCTCTTGCTAAGCTTGCTCTTATCCTCAATCCCACGAGCCTTTGTCTCCGCCAAGGTGCGAAACGTACATGTGTGTCAGTTTCTTTTATTTTTGTTTTTAGTGTGACAGTCATCATCATCATCAACAACAACAACAGCAACATCATCATCAACATCCTATTTTATCTCCACTGCAGGACGAAGGCCTCTCCCTGCGATCTCCAATTACCTCTGTCCTCTACCAAGCGATTCCAACTTGCGCCTGTGAATTTGTTAGGTTCATCACCCCACCTATAAGTCTTTTGCCGTCCTCGACTGCACTTCCCTTCTTTTGGCAGCCATTCTGTAACCCTAATGGTCCACCGGTTATCTAACCTACGCATTACAGAACTACCCGCCGTGGTTGCTCAGTGGCTATGGTGTTGGGCTGCTGGGCACAAGGTCGCGGAATCGAATCCCGGCCACGGCGGCCGCATTTCGATGGGGGCGAAATGCGAAAACACTCGTGTGCTTAGATTTAGGTGCACGTTAAAGAACCCCAGGTGGTCAAAATTTCCGGAGTCCTCCACTACGGTGTACCTCATAATCAGAAAGTGGTTTTGGCACGTAAAGCCCCATAATTAAATTAATTAATTAATTACAGAACTGCCCAGATCCATCTTTTTCTGGTAATGTCAATTAGAATATCGGCTGTCCCCGTTTGCCCTCTGACCCACACCGCTCTCTTCATGTCTCTTAACGTTATGCCTAACATTCCATGGCTCTTTGCGCGGTCTTTAACTTGTTTTCGAGCTTCTTTGGAAGCCTCCAAGTGTCTGCCCCATATGTTAGCACCGGTAGAATGCATTGATTGTACTTCTTTCTTTTCAATGATAACGGTAAGCTTCCAGTCAGGATCTGACAATGTCTGCCGTATGTCCTCCAGCACATTTTATAAGTTTGTGAATTTCATTCTCATGATCCGGGTCCCCTGTGAGTAATTGACCTAGGTAAACGTACTCCTTCACAAGCTATAGAGGCTGACTGGTGATCCTGAATTCTTGTTTCCTTGCTCGACTGTTGATCATTATCTTTGTCTGCATATTAATCTTCAACCACACTCTTACACTCTCTCTGTTAAGGTCCTCAATCATTTCTTGTAACTCATCCCCAGTGTTGCTGAACAGGACAAGGTCATCTGCAAATTAAATGTTGCTGAGATATTCACCCTTGATCCTCACTCCTAAGTCTTCCCGGTTTAACAGCTTGAATACTTCTTTGAAGCACGCCGTGAATAGCATTGGAGATATTGTGTCTCCTTGTCTGACCCCTTTCTTTATATGCATCTTCTTACTTTTCTCATGGAGAATTAAGGTAGCTGTGGAATCTCTGTACATATTTTCGAAGATATTTACGTAAGCGTCCTGTATTCCTTGAATACGCAATATGCCTCTATGTCTGCTAGTCTCTCTACTGAGTCAAATGCCTTTTCGTAATCTATGAAAGTCATATAGAGAGGCTGATTGTACTCTGCAGATTTCTCGATTACCTGATCAATGACATGGATGTGATCCGTTGCAGAGTATCCCTTCCTGAAGCCAGCCTGTTCCCTTAGTTGATTAAGTCCAGTGTTGCCCATATTCTATTGAAAATTATCTTGGTGAATATTTTATGTAATACTGGGAGTAAGCTAATGGGCCTATAATTTTCCAGCTCCTTAACGTCTCCCTTTTTGTGGATTAGTATAATGTTCGCATGCTCCCAGTTTTCTGGGACCCTTGCAGTCGATAGACACTTCGTATAAAGAGCCATCAATTTTCCAAGCGTTATGAATCCTCCCTCTTTGATTAAATCGACTGTTATTCCATCTTCTCCTGCCGCTCTTCCTCGTTTCATGTCTTGCAAGGCCCTTATGACCTCATCGCTAGCTATAGGAGGAGTTTCTATATCCTCTTCATTACTGTTTCTAATTGAGGTGTCCGGACTCCTCTGGGTACTGTACAGGTCAGTATCGAATTCTTCCGCTGTTTTTACTGTATCTTCGAGATTGCTGATGATATTACCCTGCTTATCTTTCAGTGCATACATCTTGGTTTGTCCTATGCGAAGTTTCCTTCTCACTGATTTCAGGCTGTGTCCATTTCTTACGGCTTCTTCAGTCTTTCTCATGTTATAATTACAAACATCACTTATTTTCTCCTTGTTGATCAGTTTTGACCGTTCTCCGAATTTTATCTTATCTCTTGAGTTGGACCCTTTCATTCTTTGTCTTTCTTTATTAGGTCTTTAGTTACTTGGGAGAGCTTGCCTAGTGATTGCCTTGGTGCCTTACCTCCCACTTCAATTGCTGCCTCTGAAGACAGCCTAGTTTCATTCATGAAGCCAGTTTCATTCATGACCTCCATGTCATCTTCATCTCCCTGTTCTAAGGCTGCATATTTGTTTGCAAGTGCCAGCCTGAATTTGTCTGCTTTTACCCTTACTGCCTCTAGGTTGACCTGTTTCTTCTTGACTAATTTTACACTTTCTCCCTTCACATCGAGGTGAATCCTAGCCCTCAGTAACCTATAATCACTGCACTTTACCATACCTAACACTTCTACATCGTGCACTATGCTGGGCTCATCATAAAGTATGAAATCAATTTCATGTCTTGTTTCACCATTAGGGCTTTTCCAGATCCACTTTCGATTGCTACGTTTCCTGAAAAAGGTGTTCATTATTCGAAGCTTATTCCTTTCTGCGAATTCTACCAGCATCTCTCCTCTACCGTTCCTAGAATCAACGCCGTAGTTGCCAATTGCTTGTTCATCAGCCTGCTTTGTCCCCACTTTTGCATTGAAGTCGCCCATTACTACAGTATACTGAGTTTGCACTTTTTTCATCGATAATTCAACATCTTCAGAAAACTGATTTATTTCATCATCATCATGACTGGAGGTTGGAGCGCAGGCTTGTACTACTTTTATTCTATACCTCTTATAGAGTTTTATTACGACTACTACTATCCTCTCATTAATGCTGTAGAATTCGCCAATGTTGCCCGCTATGTCCTTATGGATTAGGAATCCTATTCGCTACTGCTTCTCATCTGGAAGTCCTCTATAGCAGAGGACGTGGTCATCTGTCAGCACTCTATAAGTCTCACCAGTTCCTCTCACCTCACTAAGACCAATGATATCCCAAACAATGCCTGACAGTTCCTCAAAGACTCCTGCTAGGCTAGCTGCCCTCGAGAGAGTTCGGGTGTTAAACGTAGCCAGGGTCATTTTCCATTGGCGGCCTGTGCGGGTCCAGATATTCTTAGCACCCTCTGCTGAGTTACAGGTCTAACCATCGCCTTCGTCAGGTGCTCCGCAGCTGCTGGGGACTGATGGCCATTGGTTGATCAGGTGAGTCAATTAAGAGGCAGTGGCCGAATACTGCACCAGGGAGGCCAATTCCTGTTCTGGTTAGGGAGTGTCTTTTGTTGAAGCTTGTGGGTCTTCCTATTTAGTTGTACCTGGATTAGTATAGCCCCACTGGCTCTCGCCATTTTTGCCGGTGTCAGGCACCACTCCAAACTTGGAGATGCAGTATACTGGAGGAGGTGAATTCGAGCTTCCCACCTTCAGATTTTAAAAAAAAGAAAGAATAAAAAGCACGAGGATTCGAACTTCTGACTATGACAACCGAGCATCCAAGCTAGCTCCGTCACATAACCCGGCAGGCTGTGAGGCCACCTTATGTCGGAGGATTCCAGAGGATTCCACATGCCTGAAAACACGCTAGTATTTATTTATTTGGTACATACTGCCGGCCTGAGTGTCAGGCCTTGGGCAGAAGTGCGTATATATGAAACAATACAAGAATAGCTGATCAATACAAGGGTACAAAATTTCCTTATCAACAGCATCCTAACGTTGCGCGTGACAGCACTCGGCACTGCCCATAACAAAGTGAGTATTCGATATCACAGCTCAGAACGAACGCACATGAATGAAAACGCATGAAAAAAAAAACGCTTGAGAAATAGAAGGCAAATACTTATCGCAAACGATCGAGCGCGTACATGAAACACGAAATAGGGGAGCTTTTGACCTCCTCAGCGGGCGGGTCATTCCAGTTACGGATTGTACGCGGGAAAAACGAGTATTTAAAAGCATTCGTTTTACCAAAATATTCACCGACTTTCCTGGAGTGGAAGGATAGAGTTTGCCGTCGCTGTACTGGTTGAAAGTATAAATTCTTATCTATTCCCAATTTGTCATGATACAGTAAATAGAAGAGTCTTAGTCTATCACGATACCGCCTCGTCTCCAAGCTCTCCAAGTTCTCAATGGTTCTAACAGCGTGGTTTAGGAATCTCCCACACGCATGCGGCCAAGAACGCGGCTAAGTACACGATGTATTTCGGTGAATTTTAACAGTCCTTAAGAGGTGTGTGAAAAATGTTTCAGCGCTTACCGGGAATCCACGAGCCGCGTATGCACGGAGATGCACCCATCTGCTGGCTGTCGCGTCTGCCTGCCTCTGGCATCGGAGAAGTCCTTTCAGAACGAGTCGAAATTGCTACGCCCTCGAATTTTGCGTCCCCGAAGGCCGAGTCATTGGGTGTGAGAAGGGTGCTTTGGCATATACACATACCAAAAGATATAGCGAAACTTTCGCTCACGGACAAATCCTAAGAGTTGCGGGACGGCCGCCAGAACAATATGGTTCTGAGCAGTGCGTAAACCAGGCGACCTTGGAAGCGGCCTTTCTATAAGCTTGGACAGCACTTATACGATGCCTCCTTTAAGCTACAGCAAACGCGTACAGCGCAGTAAAGAGAATGATGCGAAGGGAAGGCTGCTTCCTATCGTTGCACGGGCCCTATTACCTGCAGCAGTGGATGTATTCGTTGCGCAGCAAGGAGCAGTTTTATCGCTTGATGCCGCGTGTTCAAATGCGGGCACTCTGGTACCTGTCCCCCTCCTGAAGGCTGGAAAGTAAGGGCCTAGAGGAGTGCACCGCTTTTACCCTTCTTGAAAGTATGCTGGAAACTGAATGAACGTCGCCAGTTCCGCACAAGGTCCGAATGGGCCACTGAAAGCGCTCTTCGATTTGCGAGAACAGCATTTCGCGCAATTATGGCCCCAACTTGGAGTAAGTATTTTCTTTTGACCCCTCTGAACGTGCAAATTGTTAGATAGTATAGTCGAAACGTAATGACCCCATCAATCTGCGAATAGAAGCTTGAAAACCTTCAAAGTATGTTTAAATAACAAAATTGTATTCAAATGAACCCAATGTTGTACTTACTCTGTCTATAGGACAGGCAGCCTGTTTTTATCATGCTGCGGGTGGGCAGTACGATCTGACGGAGAAGTGGGTGTACGAGGCACTTTTGTACTTGTACTCTTTGGGGGCAAGTGCACATAACAGGCGAAAAGTGTAATTGACGTTAGGTTCCCCTCAAGACAGAAACTTAATAGAGTTCTAAATTGAAGTCGGAATAAGTAGCCATTTTGACAAGATTGTGCGCGCGCACGAAAGAAGGACGGGAGGAGAGGGGGTTTAAAAAGAACCAAGGCTTTGTTGCCAATCTCCGTACTTTTCAACAATAGTGGCAAATTGGTATGGTTAGCTATGGATGGAAATACCGCTCCATTGGCAAAACTCTTTTCGTTATTGTAAGTCGTATCGGTAGCAAAGGCGTTGCTGCTTTTACTGCGGGTGCAGCGCCAAAATGATTCATTCATTCATTCATTCATTCATTCATTCATTCATTCATTCATTCATTCATTCATTCATTCCAGTACATGAGTCTAGCCCAACTGTCATTACTGTGGCGAGCACGTTCAGTGAAAACTTCATTTCCAGAGCAAAGGTAACCAGCAGGGCCAAACGTAAGATGTCACTAAGACATAAGCGGATCAGGTGGCGCGTCGGCAAGGACAATGAAGTTACCTTCGTGTACTCGATGGTCTCCTCACAGTCGCAGAGTTCGGATATTCGGGAGCCAGTTATTTCTATTAGTAATGAGCACGAAACTGTGAATTGGCAACGTCATCGACCTTGTTACGTCAGTCCAACAGATAAAGTACTTCAAGCGCATGTCAGTAGCTTTATTCCTCGGCATGTCAGTAGCTTTATTCCTCGATTCGCGGCCACAAGCAGCATTTACTGAGTTGTGCGTTTTCCTGTCATAGGTTGACTCGTGCTTGCAGCCGTGTGCTGCCTGGCCGCCCATCATCAGAAACTGAAGCTCTGCATCACCTGAGCCTTATCTTGGTTCCGCAGCGAACTTCACTGAGTCTGCGTCGCCGGTATCGGAAGCAGCGCCACCTGGACCTATAAAAGGACCAGCACTGCAGCAACTCGTTGGGATTCGCGGCCACAAGCAGCATTTACTGAGTTGTGCGTTTTTCCTGTCATAGGTTGACTCGTGCTTGCCGCCGTGTGCTGCCTGGCCGCCCATCATCAGAAACTGAAGCTCTGCATCACCTGAGCCTTATCTTGGTTCCGCAGCGAACTTCACTGAGTCTGCGTCGCCGGTATCGGAAGCAGCGCCACCTGGACCTATAAAAGGACCAGCACTGCAGCAACTCGTTGGGATTCGCGGCCACAAGCAGCATTTACTGAGTTGTGCGTTTTCCTGTCATAGGTAGGCCATAATTTTGAGTTGTTCGTTTAGCCCTAGGTGATTTTTGTTTTGGCCGTTGATCCCCCATGTATGCGCCTTTTTTGATGTTCAAATGGGTGTGGATCTGTGCACATACCGCGCACGCATTGGTTTGTTTGCATGCCGCAGTCACAGTGGGGTTGAACTTTTACGTGACAGCTCGTGCTTTATTCACACGCTTAGCCCCAGACCCTCATTGACATTGCTGTGCATTTGTCTCGCTCTGCTCTTGCTTCGAGCTGGAGACGTGGAGAGTAATCCCGGGCCCAAGATTGAGGACGTACTGACCTTTCTGAAAGAGTTTCGTGAAGAAATTTCATCCGATTTAAAACAAGTTAACGACCAAATTGCAAGCTTAAATACCCGGGTCACTGCCATTGAAAAAAAGATTAGTAGCGTACCGGAAATCAAAAAGCACTTTGACGCTGTCAAAAATTCTGTTCAGGAAGTTAAGACAAACATATCGAAAGCAAATGAAGAACTCGTCGATGTTGTGGACGACATAAGTAACAGAATGAGGCGCAACAACCTTATAATCAAGGGTATACCCGAAGAGGGCCATGAAGGATACGCCGAATCCGAAGCCATTGTGAAGAAATTTTGTTCCACTCACTTAAAGGTCAACGTTGGAGACATTGAGCGTGCTCACCGTATTGGTCAGCGCCGTCACGGTTTTCCACGTCCTATTATAATTAAATTCCTCAACTTTAAATCTAAAACAGAAGTCCTACAAAATGCCCATAAACTGAAAAATCTCGAGTCCCCTAAAGTGTGGATAGAAGAAGACTTTTCGCCTAAGGCACAGTTGGCTCGTAGGAAGTTGCGCGAGTTTGCTAAGAGCAATCGTGAGGGAAACGAACGTTTTTCTATTCGTTATATGTCTCTACATTTTAAAGATTCTGTTTACCGGTTCGATTCACTCACTAATAATGTTGTACAGGTTGCTTCAAGGAACCAACCTTCCAGTAATTGACGAAAAACAACTGAGAGGCGTAAGTTCACGCCCGTACATGCAGTCTCGTTGCTCTTGGCAAATTTCCGCAGCCTTTTTCATAAAATTGATGCGCTGAAAACGCTCATACATACTTGCACCACAGATATAGTAATAGGTACGGAAACGTGGCTTTCCAGTGACATCACTAATAGCGAACTTGCACTTGATCCATCTTTTGTAATCTTTCGAAAGGACCGGGAAGGCTTCCGAGGAGGCGGAGTTATTGTGGTCATTAAAGATGACTATCAACCGTCTCTAGTGATAATCGACTCTCCTCTTGAAATAGTGTGGGTCTCTGCACGTATCGGACATGCGCAATGTGTCATTGGTGCATGCTATCGTCCACCCGATAGCCGTTTGGAATTTGTTCATTTTTTCAATGATGCTTTACAACAGGTCTTATCCCAGTTTCCAAAATGCATACTAATATTAGGGGGTGATTTTAATTACCCAGGTATCGAGTGGTCAACTTCTTCGTTAAAGGAAAATTGCAACAGATCTGAGTGTCTTCATTTTCTACAAACCTTGTATTTTCATCACTTAACTCAAGTCGTGCGCGAACCAACTCGGGGTGAACACATACTAGATATTATTTTAACAAATCATCCAGACCTTGCTGCGACACATGTGCTAGAACCATTAAGTGATCACAGGGTGGTGCAATGTTCCTTTTCATTGAAACCTGCCAAGAAATATACAGCGAAAAAATACATTCTCAACTACGCACGCGCCGACAATGGCAGAATAATTGATATGTTAGCCTCATTTACAGCAGACTTTGCAAACAATTTTCAAAACAGAACGGTACATGATAACTGGAGCTTGTTCCGCGATAAACTCAAAGAAGTTGAAACTGCATGCATACCAAGAATGACCATCAGCTCAAGGCAGAACGATCCGTGGTTTAACCGCGAAGTTAAGAAGTGTATAAACAAGAAAAAAAGAGCGTTCAGAAAAGCTGCGCGAACAAATGCTCCAGAAGACTGGCAAAATTACAAAACCATAGCACGCCATACAGAAACAATTATCGAAGCTAAACACAAGTTTTTTAATTGCACCCTTCCCAATATGATAAAAACTCATCCGAAAAAGTTTTGGCAAGTAGTTAACCCAAAAGCAGATCACACTGCTCCCTTACTACTTTCCGAAAACGGAGCAGTGCTCAACACAAAAGATAGCACTGAGCTATTTAACAAATGCTTCTCTGCAGTTTTTACTAATGAACTGCCACTTGATAACACTCACATACTTGAACAACCATCTATTCGATTCCCTTTTTCATCCATCATAATAACGGAACATGGTGTTTCTCGTGCCATTGACAGGCTTCCTCATAAAACCAGCCCAGGTCCTGACGGTATAAGCGCTAAACTTCTAAAATTAACCTCGCACTACTCTTCAGTTTTGTTATCTCTAATATTTCAGCAATCACTCGATACAGGGTGCTTACCGGAAGATTGGAAAACAGCATTAGTGATACCGGTATTTAAATCGGGTAATACAGCAGACCCTAATAATTACAGACCTATATCACTGACATCTATCTGCTGCAAATTACTGGAACACATCCTATACTCTCACATTATAGCCTATCTTAACGATAATAACCTGCTCCTCAATAACCAACATGGCTTTCGCCAAAATCGCTCATGTCAGACGCAACTTTATGAACTCGTAACAGATATTCACATTTCTTTGCACAGATTGATTAGTACAGACGCCATTTTTATTGACTTTTCTAAAGCTTTCGACCGAGTACCTCATAATCGACTAAATCTGAAAGTTAGAAACCTACAGCTTAACTACAACACGACGCGATGGATTGAGGAGTTCCTAACGAACCGATTTCAAGTAATCAGTCTCAACAACTGCTTTTCTAACCGCACTCACGTCACTTCGGGAGTTCCTCAAGGATCCGTCCTTGGGCCACTGCTATTTTTAATATACATAAATGACATCGCAACTAATATTACCTCACAAATACGTCTCTTCGCAGATGACTGCGTCTTATATAATGAAATAAGCTGCCCTGCCGACATCTCTGTGTTGCAGTCTGATTTAACAAAACTAACTGGCTGGTGTGACACATGGCAGATGGAAATTAACATAGCCAAAACTAAACACGTAAAATTTGCTTCGATACCTCGACCTACCTCTGACCAATATGCAATACGCGGTATTACTGTTGACTCAGTATCTTCAATCAAATACTTGGGTGTCCTGTTTACCTCCAATTTAAGCTGGAATGCTCACATTGAACACATCACCACAAAAGCATGCAAAAAACTTGGTTACCTTAAACGTCACTTACACCTTGCTAACACAGATACCAGACTTCGAGCATACAGTACTCTTATCAGGCCTTCTTTAGAATATGCGTCAATAATTTGGCACCCCCATCAGTCTAATCTCACGAACCTACTCGAATCAGTTCAAAATACAGCTGCGCGGTTCATCTTAACTTCATACTCGCGATATCAAAGTGTGTCCGCCTTAAAGAAATTACTTAATCTCCCTTCACTTGACATGCGCAGGAAATTATCACGGTTGACCTTCTTCCATAGCCTTTACCACAGCAACACTGCATTCGCTCGAGCCCATATTCTTCCCGCTCCCCACATCTCTACCCGCACAGACCATGTTCATAAAGTAAAACCTATATTTGCCAGGACTAACGCTTATCAAAATTCGCCTCTCGTTTTATCTATTGCCGAATGGAACTCGCTACCTGCAAACATTGTCTCGCTTACGGAATCATCATCATTTCATGCAGCACTACTAACCTTTTTAGAGTGTGTCAACCTGTCAGAACCCACATTTTCTTGAATATTTACTTAAACAGCGTTTTAAAGTGCTTGGCATTGTGTAAAATTCACTCCGTTTCATCTGCTATGTATCTGTGTCGGCTGTTTACCTAAACGTTTATTTGATTTGAGTACCCATCGTGTTCCGATGGGTACTGATTGTTTGCATCACATTCTAGGTTCTTATGCGTGGTTCACACTACTAAACATTGTATAAATTTCGTTACCCTTTTCTTTCTTTCTTTCTATCTTTTTTTGTTTGCTTCTGATAGATGTTTTTTATGGTTCCTAATGCCTTCATATATTTACATTGTAGAGATTTCACTCATGCTTGAACTTTTTCGTCCCCCCCTATGTAATGCCCTAATGGGCCCTTAGGGTACTCAAATAAATAAATAAATAAATAAAAGGAATAGAAATGAGAAGTGAAAAAGCGTATGCGACAAATGTTTTTAACAACCTTGGTGGAGAATGCAGAACTGAAGCCGTACAATTATTCGTGGAAGGTGAACTCGATCAGTGACATAATAATCCCAGAAATTTCAGTTCTTTAATTGTGATTAGCATTCTTAGCCTACTTCCCCGCACTTTGGCGTGCTGCTGTCTTTTATCTAGCCCCTCAAACGTCGCTCTCGCGAGCAAAACAAAAGAAGAAAATTACATCCCCGACGGCTAGCTTTAAGCCTGGTTTCTTCATACCAGCAGCCCGATGCTCTGACCATTACGCCACGGACGCACGCATAGAAATCCTACATAACAACCCTACCAGCTTCGATCGTGCGAGCCTGCGCTTTGAGACGCTTGGCACGTGAGTCGCGTCGCATGGCTAGAGTTCAGTGATAAAAGTGAGAACGCGCGCTTTTCTGCAGGGGTAAAGTACAAGACACCCTAGCAGATGTGCTCAGGAGAGTCTTGAACGGGCGTGGTTTTCTTTCATGACAACGTTGCATCGTAGCATATTTACTTTTGTTTTTCTGGTCAAAGCCTCTTTCGTCTGCTCCATCTATTGATGAGGCCCATTTGCCAGTACGCCGCGTGGAACCTACAGTCGTATATCATTGTCATATGAAAACGTTGTATGGATTGTCCCCCTGAGAACACACGTGTTCGGTCTCTTTTCACAGATATACTATAGCGAGAAGGCACACCGTGGACAAGACACTGAACGGAGCGCTTGAGTGGCGTGCTTTGGCGGCCTTTCTGGCCCTGCGGACAAAATCTCGTGCGTCACGCCAGCTCCCCTCGTCAGACAGAGTGCCGCCTGCTTGCCTTATTCAACGGCGAGAGCCGATGCTGCATTGCGCGCCGACCCGATGCGTGCTCAATCTCTCAGGCGATCCTCGATGCTACTCGCTGCTTCACCTCGATGCTCCGCTTTCTCGCGACGCCTTTAGTGTGAGTATTTTATTTTAGCCCTATTTATTTCCGCTGCTGTTTGCGACTCGCGGTCGTCGCTGTATCCGAAACACATGCGTGCAAGCTGAAAGGAACCGCATCTCACAAAAACAGTTATCAGACGCAATACGCGAGACTAAGGAAACCAGTGAGCAAAATACGAAATCACGAAACGACAAGAAATCATCCTGATAATCCTGCTTCTGAGAAATGGATGCGTTAGGATAAAGATTGCAGAATTAAGAAGTAAATCGGAGTATGAGAGAAACGGAGACAGAAAAGGAAAGGCAGGAAAATAAACTGTGCTTTATCAGGCGGTCGGACAGGAGCTTTAAGTAGGAGGTATGGCAGAACCGCGTTCGCTGTGATCAGCACAAATGGTGGATGAAGCAATTCTCCTAGGCTCTTCTGTTCCCGAAGCGAGCACTTTTCTTCGACATACGTCAGAAAAGGGGAGCCGACACGTCCATAAATAGAAGCGAGTAGAAAAAAAAATAAGGATAAAGATAACTAACATAATAAATGGAAAGCGTCACAAACAGTTGATGACTGGTCGTGTTAGAAGGCACCGTGGGTCTTGCTGTTGGTCGTTTCTGACAAGGTGTAATTGGTGTTCAGAGCTTATAGAGGCTAAAAAAGAGAGATGCAAATGAGAGAAAGGCAGGGAGGTTAAGGGGCTTTTTTTTTTTTGCCATCATGAGTGTGAATTTAGCCTTTCTATTAGCGAGAAAAACAAGGGGACGTATAGAATGGACTTTTTGTAACCGCATTGAAACACTGTTTTTGGCTACTTTGGGGTGTCGCATGTGTTTTATCACTAAGGCTATAGAATAAATGACGCAGTCATGTAGACATTCCTAGAAAAAAATTTATGAGTGAGGTGATTTGTATAATTCAGCTTAGTTCCAAGAAGGAAGGGACTGTGGTTTCGTAATTATGAGAAATATACCTATAATAACCGCAAAAACACTGCTATCGAAGCCTCAAGATCAAGTTAGCTTAAGTAATGACGCTGGGGTAGCGAGAGCCCACATCAAATACTAAAACAACGACATTTAACCGTTTATCACGATTAATGACTGGTTTCGAAGGAGATGGATCATTACTACGAATATTAATCCTGGTCAAGCAAGGTAGGAACCTTGATTGTCTGCCTTTTGTTGGAGGAACACGAAGTGATTTTTCGATAGAACGCTTGTACCTTTGTCTCCCCTATTTTGCTTTCCTTCCCCTGCATTTCTGGGAGCTGCCGCTCCCTCTTTGTGGCAATGGTGCGCAGCCGTCAGGTCGGATAACGTCCAGGAAACGTGGAAGCGCGTCAAACGATACAGACAGCGAGGCTAGAGTTATGCTAGGAGAGCTACTACTCGTTGAACGATGACTTCAAGGTAGTGATGAGTAGAACAGCAAAAAGAGCAAGACTACTGCAGGCATCTTCGTCGGCAAGTGCTTCTACCATGAAGAGTGCACCACAGCGCTGGCTGCACACGGTGCTCTTCATGCCCGTGGATCCGACTCCTAAAGAGGCAGGTCCATTCTTTGTTGCTCGAGAAAATCGCACCAAATGAAAATAAAGACGTAAGAATAAACTCGCGCAAAATGTCCTCGCAGTTGGCGTTTTACATCCCAGTACCCTGCAAGGCCAAGGTAATATAACTGAGATCGACAATATAAAGCTGCGATCAGTGATCCCTACAGGCGACGATGGTACTGCGGGCGTCATTTATGACGTCGACGTTGCCATACCAAATGACGACTTGCCAATACTGATCAAACCAACGACAGAAGGCCCTTTCATTACGAGGATTTTTACACTGGAAGCACACGCTGTGCGAAAGTTTTGTTTAAAGGAGACAGCGTTCCTTTCCACGTCAAAGTATGACGTGTCCGCAATCTAGTACGACCATTCGTGCCGAAGCCTCTCCAGCGCTTCAAGTGTTGCAGGATTGGCCACGTAAAGTGTGTCAACAACGTCGTGTGCCCGCAGTGCTCTGAGTCCCATTCAGAAGACGCCTGCAGCACAGATGTTCTAAAGTGCCCTAACTGCAGTGTACCTCCCAAGGCCTCATCAAAGGATTGCCGGCCGGTGCGGAAGGAGTACGCGATCCTAAAGCCGATAGTGCGGTACAATTCAACGCATCGAGAGTCTACAGCCGCTCTTCGGCGACGTCAGCCTCGACACCGAAAACGTTCACGAAATACCGCAGCTGCAGATAGTGACACGCCATTCTCCGTAAGAATCATTGCCGCATCGACACATAGCGACACCAAGACAGATACAAGGAAAGCAAACAAAGCGGAAAGACTCGCCCGTCCTGAAGAATGGCCTAGGCTACCGAGGGCACAACGCCCTGCCAAGTTACCTCACAAAGCACCGACCTCGACGGCTTCGGCAACTGTTAAAGCGACACGGGCTGATGATCTCTGCAGGTCATCAACATTCTGCGGTCGCTCATGAATGCCACTCGCGTTACACTTAGCAACATGAAATCTTCGTCTCCGCAAAGCGCCCTACAGGTGCTGGACACTTTGAGTCCAGTACTTGAAGCACTTCATTGAAATCATGGCTCTCCAAAAGCCGTCGTTTTGTGAGGAGGTCCGGAACGCGTCGATATTTCAGTGGAACGCCAGAGGGCTTGAGTCACGCATGTCGGACTTTCGACAGTTTGTGTTCATGAATCAGTTCCCCATCATCGTCGTCTGCGAGCCCCCATCAGCTAACATCAGATTGTCCGGGTATCAGTGCTTCTTATCTGCCACCCATGGAGAATAACGCAAGATCATCGTTTTCATACGACGTGAGCTTACGTATGTCCATTGTCCGGTGCCACCTGACCAAGAAAACCCGTACGTATGTCTGACAGTGAACAAAGGCAAGCTCACTTTCACAGTAGTTGGAGCCTGCATATCGCCCTCAAGTCGGCTAAACTGCGAGCGGTTACGGCGAATCACGACAGCGACTCCTCACTCAGCCTTTGGTGATGACTGGAGATGTTAATGCCCACCATTATATCTAGGGAAGTTCTAAGATAAACTCGACGGCGAGAAGATTAGTTTTATTTGCCTGCGAACAAGAACTGTGTTAAACGACGGAAGCCCCACCTTTCTGCATCGAACTGTCTACTGTAGCATGCCTAGACCCCACCTTGGTTTCACGCTCATTCACTAGAAAGGTCAGGTGGTTTCCGAATATTGAAACGCGGGGAAACGACCACCTACCCACTTATCTTACGATTGAAGGGTTGACTGGCTCCAAGTTAGCCGACGTCGCGCATGGTATCGACTGGACGATGTTCAAATTAATTGTCGAAGACGGCTGTCGTGATGACTTGCCCTTTAGCCTAGACGACACCGTAAAGGCTGCCCAAGAGGCTGCCACGCATTCGCTTCCGGTAATGTCTATATGCATCGAATACAACATTGAGCTGGAGAAGCTTCGTGCAATTCGTCGCCGTGCAGAGCGAAAATACAAGCGTACAAAGTCTATACATGACTTGAGGTTGGCCAGAAGAACGCAAAAGAAAATTCAGCTAATATTGTGGTGATATATCTGCCATATTGCATCACATCGTAAATTGCAAAGTTATATTAACTCGCAAAATACAGAGCGCCGTTCGTTGCACAGAAACGCCATGGGATGGAATGATGATAATGATGATTGTTACGGTAGTGTGGGCTGTGGTGGTCACATTGGCCTACAATTTCCGCTTTGTTCTGTATGAGTTTTTCACTCAACGACTGCAAAAACTTTCCAATATGGCATACCAGTTGCAACTACACGGTTAGAAAGCAACCGCGATTTCACGCGTCACTGAATAAAGTCTAAAATAAGCGTGAAATTTGTTTTCAAAGTATTTTTTTTAATATGCATACCCATTTTTTCCCTTCGTTTATTTGTTCAAGGCTGCGCACTGCGCTTGACCAACCTCACTTAAAGGGACACTAAAGTGAAACATGATTTCTTCTGCATCACTAAATTACCGTTATACAACACCAAAAACACCACTCTTACAACGATAAGATGTTTGGTGAGCCAGAAAAAGCGCAAGAACGAAATACGGGTGGCGACGCCTACATAGTTCCCGCACCTGGGGGCTGTGACGTCTTGGATTTTGATGGCATCTTCTAGGGCCTACTAATTATATATAACGGTACAGATTGGCTACATTCTGTTCTAAAGGAACCAGATATTAAACATGCAAAGTTTCGAGAATGTTTATTCAGCCAACGCAGCCCAAATGCGAAAACATACTTTGGAATCCCTGACGTCACGCTGACGTGCAGGCGCTGGGGTTTCGGCGCGAAATTCAAATACTGATACTTGGACCTTCGTTTTCTCACCTAATAATAAAACTATTTTTTTGAAATGACTGCCTGCAGGGTTCTCAAACAATGCTTCATTAGTCTAAACTGATTTATTGTTTCGCTTTAGTGTCCCTTTAAGGTTGGTTTTCATGCTTTCGCCATAAAGGTCACTGCTATTATTACGCATTACCACCAATAACATGACCAATACGTGGCTGGTGGTGTTACAGACCCTTTTAATGTTGGTTGTTATCTTTCCATCGTTAACACCCGGCTGTGAAATCAGGGTTGAAATCTTCGGTCAACTACTCAACCTCAAAGCAACAAAAAAGAAAAACTGGGGCGTACGAGCACTTCAAGACTCCCTTACTCTCTTATTTCTTCTGTCCACATGAAATACACGTACAGAACTGTAGCAGTACTATGGCTCCACTTCTCGTGTTGCCTCTTGAGGAGAGAAACCAATTTGCTTCAATGGGGAGACAAGACTTGCGTTAGTAATCCTCTACCGCCGAATTGACCTCGCGTTTTTTGCCTTTTCGCCCTAATTTGCCTTTTCATTGTGAACAAAGTAACAAAAGTGAGAGAAGGAAAGTAAGACACACCAACACAGAAGAAAGGCAAACATTGAGGGTGCGTGTATTGGAAGAGAAAGGCAGCAAGGAAGACGGTAGAGAGTACAGCGCGAGGAACAATTAGTCCATTCTGTACAGAGACAGCCACGTTTAGGTTTAACACCTCATTCGTATTCAAGCGCTTGTAGCGACCTAAATTTCGCATGAATTAAGAATATTAGTGAACTTTCATCCGTATGAGGTGTAGTATCAAGCCCAGAAATCAAATGATTTATTTTGATAAGCATAACTCAAGCTTATGAAACTTTTCTCTGATGCCATTAGGGCACTTTTGAGCGGGGGAAATAATGACCTCAAATAATTTCTGTCAGCTTAGCGCTTAAAATAATACAGCTGATGTGGCAGAATTGCGCTGACCTGCCAGAGGTATTTTGTGTGCGTGTTTTCATTGAAATGAACCTTTGATGCGCGCGTGCGAGCGTGTGCGCTTGCGCCTTGTTGTGCCCATTCGGAATTATACAGTATCACATTTCTAATCTTCAAAAGATAATCATAAATAGCCAGGCAAGGGAACAAGAGTTCAGGATCGCCAGACACCCTCTAGAGTCTGTGAAGAAGTACGTTTACCTAGGTCAATTACTGACAGGGGACCCTGGTCACGAGAAGGAAACTTCCGGAAGAGTAAAAATGGGTTGGAGCGCATTCTGCAGACATTGTCATATCCTGACTGGAAGCTTACCATTATCATCAAAAAGAAAGGTGTACAATCAATGCATTCTACCAGTGCTGACATATGGGGCAGAAACTTGGAGACTGACAAAGAAGCTCGAAAACAAATTAACGACCGCGCAAAGAGCGATGGAACGAAGAATGTTAGGCATAACGTTAAGAGACAGGAAGAGAGTGGTGTGGATCAGAGAGCAAACCGGGATAGCCGATATTATAATTCAGGTCATGTAATGCGTAGGTTAGATAACCGCTTCATTAAGAAATTAAATTAAGAAATTTGCTGGCGCTAGATGGAATCGGTTGGTGTAGTACAGGGGTATTTGGAGATCGCAGGGAAGAGGTCTTCGTCCTGCAGCGCACATAAAATAAGCTGCTGCTGCTGATGATGATGACCTTTCTAATGTGATTGCTTTCATTTTTTTGCAGCACTTTCCGTAGGAGAGGGACGACGGAAAGTGGTGACTTCAGTGGTGCTACGGGAAAGCATACGGTAAAGCGAATCGAACTCGTCCCTGGGGTAGTTCCTTGGACGAGGGTTCCAGCTCGTAGATCTATGGTTGCTAGCGCAACCTTGTTATCCTTAGAGTGGATTTATATGTGTGCGCTCCTTCCCACCGTGGTAACCTGACGAAAATAAGAAGGGGCACCGCTTCTAGATTTTAAGCTCATTGGGAGGGGGGGGGGGCAACGTTGACCTCGCTGCTGTTGCTCACACTGACAAGTCTATCACATAACTACCCCTCACATCCTACCCTTCAAAAAGTGGCGACTAGGCGCGAACATGTTTGTCTGCGCCTCGCTGGAGTACTCTCTATAAGAGCACTACATTGTTCCCAGAATATTACGGCGAGCAATGTGTGTTATCAATATATATATATATATATATATATATATATATATATATATATTACGTTAAGGGATAAGGAAAGAGCAGATTGGGTGAGGGAACAAACGCGAGTTAATGGTTGAAATCTTAGTTGAAATCTTAGTTGAAATCTGGTTGTAATCTTAGTTGAAATCAAGAAAAAGAAATGGGCATGGGCAGGACATGTAATGAGGAGGGAAGATAAGCGATGGTCATTAAAGGTTACGGAGTGGATTCCAAGGGAAGAGAAGCGTAGCAGGGGTCGGCAGAAAGTTAGGTGGGCGGATGAGATTAAAAAGTTTGCAGGGACGACATCGCCACAATTAGTACATGACCGGGGAAGTTGGAGAAGTATGGTACCTGCAGTGGGCGTAACCAGGCTGATGATGATGATGATGATGATGATGATATATCACGCGTCTCTTCGCTTTTGAGAGCGAACGAGACGCAAAAGGCTATAGTCAACGTTAACACACACTTATACTCTGATATATTGACTTTTACAAGTACTTCACAGATTGTTTTATGTCAGCTATTATCCGCCGTGGTTGCTTAGTGGCTACGGTGTTGTGCTGCTGAGCACGAGGTCGCGGGATCGAATCCCGGCCACGGCTGTCGCATTTCGATGGGGGGCGAAATGCGAAAACACCTGTGGTACCTAGACTTAGGTGCACGTTAAAGAACCCCAGGTGGCCTAACTTTCAGGAGTCCCCCACTACGGCGTGCCTCATAATCAGATCGTGCTTTTGCCACGTAAAACCCCATAATTTAATTTTTTTTATGTCAGCTACAATGTTTCGACAGCATCTTGAGGTGGGTACAAAATGTTGATTCACTGACATTCCTTCTGACAAGTTTTTTTAGGCTTGTTTACTTTTTATTTATTTATTTATTTATTTATTTATTTATTTATTTATTTATTTACCATTCTGAACCCCTTACTCGGCGTCATACAGGGAGGACAAGAAGAAATCTGAAAACTGCATAGCTACAGCAACACTAAGTCGCAATAATGCAAAACAATCAATACAACAAGAAGAGGCAGCACATTAGTGACATAGTGCATGTTCACCGCGTATTCAAAAGTCTATGGGCATCATCTAAAGCAACAAAAGTCTTTATTATTACTCACATGCGTACTTAGGCTGCGCAGAAAAAGAAATCTGTTTTCGCTGTCACAACATAACCTTGCTATGCTAGCAACTCCAGAACAATGCTTCTAGCGCCATGACGCCATACAGGAATCGAGTAAACGAAGTGCAGTCTGATAACGACCCCTCCTCCACCACGGAGGCCTTGTGCTTTCCCACTTTACCAATAAAGGACCTTCAATCGATCAATTCAGCAATTTATTAATTGTGTCGTCGAACACATTTCTTCCACCGTTTTACCCCGGGAGCATCTGTACGTGGGCAATCTTAAAATGCAAGCGTTCTATAAAACTTGGTGCGTACGTTGTTAAACTTCAAGTTCAATTATTGCAGAAATAAATGAGCACGAATCATGCCTCCGGCACTTGATATTGTAGTTACGCGGCCGCAAATTTTCAAATAATATTCCGTCCAGGACGTTTTATATTATGTCACCGTGACACTCAGAATCTTTTCGGTGCCAAACTCAACAAAGTTATTTCGTCTACTCGTTTCCATTATTTCGCGTTTCTGAAGAAAAAAAATTGCAAACATTTATTAAACCTCGCCTTTATAATGAGGCCTCAGCCCGCGAAATCATTTTTCTTTATCGTTCATCGACATTAAGTTTGCCCCCTTTTGTATACCGCCCTCACGCGGTCACATTAAAAGTGTAATTTGAACCATTTCTGCGGGCGCGGTTGAAGAACATTCAACGCCAGACCATCCGACCATAGGCAAAATATGAAAAAAAGCACGCTTAAACTTAATAAAAGCCTAAAGGACGAGCAGAGAGCACTGCGAGGTTTCCTAAGGCCCGACAGTCTGAGCACCTGCCGCCCTCAGCTGAGCTATATGCTCGACATGAAAACTGTTTACAGCGCAAACACATGCAACCACAAAGTATAAGGAACAGGACACAAGCGCTGTGTCCTGTTCCTTATACTTTGTGGTTGCATGTGTTTGCGCTGTAAACAGTTTTCATGTCAAGTATGCACCAACTCGCCCAGAAAGAAGTTTTAATGAACTATATGCTCCAACCGGCTAATTGCGTGCAGCGCCTTTGAAGCCACCCTTGCTAGCTGTCCGTTCATTTGCGAGACCCCTGTTATACGACCACTGATTTACTCTGCGAATTTTCCTTCTCTCTTTCTTTTGCTTTCTTTGAATTTGATAAAAGAAGAACTGGCAGCTGTGCCCTTTAGTGCACAGCTCATTCAATTCATATCGGCTCAGTAGGACTATGACCGCCACAGAGTTGAAATTGACATGAGACGGCAGAAAGTGCGAGCGAGCTAGTGCTACTTCACACGTCACAGATGGACGCAAGCATATTCGCACGCTCGGCAGCTAAAACGCTCTAGTGCGCCGTACTACGCGAAGCATACAGTGGGTGCGGCGCTTCAAGACCCGGCAAAACACCGGATCCGCATATATTAAACGCGACCGCGGCTTCCTTCCTGTTAACATTGAAGAATAAAATAAACATTCAAGTAAAGCGAGCCAGCGTCGTAATTCTATACGCCCTCGCGTGAGGGCTCTGCTGGCGGGGGAAGCTCTAAGCCTTCCTCTGTCGTCGGAGTCGTCGCCGGGGCAGCCGTTCGGAGAAACGTGCATACATTACACCGCCGAACAGCGCGTATATCCGAGTGCGTCTCACAGCAGTGGCAGCTTGCGATGAGCGTGAAGCCACGCTAAGGAGGATCCTGAGAGCCAAGAAATTCACTTCTGTGCAGCCACTGTAACGCGACGGCTATTTCGAGGAGAACGGCGCTTTGCGAGAAACGCTTTCACGCGACTATCGCGCGGTGTACCATTGTAATGGGCGACGGTGAGCTGCCCAAGTGCATTCGGCCTCGGGCATGCGGAAAAGCGATATCCGAAGAAAAAGCGAAACGAGGCCCCGAAATCGCTGCGGCTCACTGATCCGAGTTCTTGTCGGATGTTGTTGTAATGCGGTCTAGAGCAAATCTTATGCTTCGCGCGCATTTTAAGCTCGCTTGATTTAAAAGCGTGCTTAAGGCTGTGCCATCCATTGGTTTCTTGACAGAATATGTTGCTGTGCTATTTATTGAGGACGTTGCTAACTGAGTACCATAATGTATGTGAACTGGCGACTATCACTCAGACAAAATACTGTAAAGAAGCCGGGTAACGCTGATTTCGTCGCTACTGAGGTGTTCAGCATGGCACTCTGGACCGGGAATTCCCTTGCTTTAGTTTCACTTTTTTGTTGTTGTTAATTAATTTCTTCTTTTATGTTATTTTTTTGATGCATTTCTTCATGCATTTCATTTTGTCGATGGACTGTTGAAGTGGTCGTAAGGATACTGCGTGAAAATTAGGAAGCCTTAGAAGCTGTAGAGATTGGTGAATACGCCTTTCGCTGGATAAGCAGGTATTTTAATGGAAGATCTTTCTTTATTTTGACTGAATACGGACCAACGCCGTCCAGCTATATCAGTCGTGGTGTACCGCAAGGCGGAGTAATCAGCCCGCCCGGTTCAACCTGGTGCTCGTTGGTCTCGCAGATTCGTTACCGCAAACCGTTCAGGTCTCCGTATATGCAGACGACATTTGCATATGGGCTTCAGAAGTGACACGTGTACAAGTCCGCGCACGACTTCAAAAGGCTTCAACGGCCGTGTCAAAATACCTAAGAAGGCAAGGCCTGGAGATTTCACCTGAGAAATGTGCACTCGTTGCTCTTACTCGCAAAGCGACGGCCCCGCATGCTTCGCGGATTAATGACCAAACTGTCTGATACAGCCGAACGCACCGATTTCTTGACGTCATCGTTGATAGAGACTTGTCTTGGAGCCTTCACGTCTCGTACATCACAAAGTGTTTGGCCGCCATTCTGGACCTTGTTGCGTTTCTCGGCGGGAAATCCTGGAGCGCAACAGTACCATCAATGTTGTAACTATATAAAGCACTGTTTTGGGGCTACCTGCGGCACAGCTTACCTGCACTAGGAAATACTTTCACTACAAGTATTCGCAAACTCCAGAGTGCGCAAGCGCAAGAACTCGGCACTTGTCTCGGTCTCTCCAAAACTACGTGATCGATTGCAACAGTGGCCATTGCCAGAGACGCTCCTTTGACAGTCTACATTGATACAGATGTCCTGAGAGCACTCATCCGACACCTAATTCGGACTGCCTCAAACCATCTTGCTTGCTTGCCAGAAAAGAGGCCGCATTCAACTTTCGCCTAAAGTATTGGAAGACATCAGTCCTAATTGCCATCATAATTTAGGCCTGCTACACGATTATCAGACCCATTGTGGTGTCTACACTGGCCGCAATTGCAATTGACAATTCCAGGTATCAAAAAGAAAGCTGGATCGCCGTTGCAAGCTTTGAAGCAAGCAACTTTAGAACACATTCACAACGTGCACAGATTCCGGCAACATGTCTGCACAGATGGTATAGTAAAACTCAATAGCTCTGCTGGTGCAGTCAGAATCCCGACAAAATCTGAAGAAATCAAATTGAAAAATTCATGTGTGAGTGCATCGACGGGTTCAGAACTTGCGGCATGGACTTGATTTAATTCATCAAGAACCACTACAACAATGGACAGTCTTTAGTGACTCCAAGGCAGCCCTTCAGTGTATACAAAGCGCAATGAGCCACGGACCCAATGAACAACTGGCCTCGGAAATTCGACAGATATATCATCGCAGCCATGATAAGGGACACAACATAATCTTTTAATGGCTTCCAGGACATTGCAACATCAACGGGAATGACGAAGCCGCCCGACCTGCCCATGAAAGTGGTCAACGTGTCTTGAGTCCGCTTTCGCGATTTCACTGCGATTGATTTCTCGTGAATGTACTTTGCCCCTGTGGGACTCGAACGCTTTTACTATGTGTCGTTTCCGTTCGTTGTCTCGAAACATGCGGATGCACCTACCACCTGGGTTACCACGACATGAACAGACCATGCGGTACCGTCTCTGGCTAGGCGTTGCATTTACGAACTCATATGCTTTCATTATTGGAATGGCCAACAGCCCCACGTGCGACACATGCTACAGCGATGAGACGCTCGCACATATCTCTGTCTGCCAGCGATATAGTGCCCAGAGACAATTGAGTGCTGTGCAAAGTACTGGACCAGCTGCAGAATCCTCCACTATCAGAACTCAAAGCTTTAGGTCAGTGCTCCCAAAGAACATCAGAGATAAAGGCTTTACTCGCGTTATTAAGGTTCCTGCGGTCTACGGGGCTTCACGATAGACTTTAAGAACGCGGCCCCCTACCGATCTATAGTGTACGCTGTTTGTTCGTGCTCGTCTCTGTTTCTCTCTATCGCCCCCTCCCACTCTCTTTCTCTTATTCCCCCCTTAACCCTCCCCTCCGTGCAGGGCAGCCAACCGGAACTACCTCTGGTTAACCTCCCTGCCTTCTTATGCATCCTTTTCTCTCTCTCTCTCTCTCTCTCTCTCTCTCTCTCTCTCTCTCTGGGAAATGCCGAAATCGTTGGCCGATTCAGACAGCGTGAATAGCGATGGCAAATAGCGAGGAACGTTACTGAAAATAACTGGCCGTATTCATGCGTTGAGCCTCGGATCTGTATCCTCATCTACCCTGCTGAGCCCAAAGCAGCGCCATTTCTCGACTGAAATTCAGGCCCTTGGCTTCAGTAACGCTGCTAAGTGATTCCTGCGAGATCAACAATTTTCAGCTTCAAAGTGCTGGAGTGTGGGGATGTTTATCAAGCAACTACTCAACGCACGACTCGACAAGGAGCATCATTTAAGTGCAAGGATGAGGTACAGGCCAGAGGCTGGTGAAGCAGTCGACTCAACCACCACAACCGACACGTTTATATATGCTTTACGAGTTAAGGCTAGCGCTTCACAGTACTTGTCGAGATCCAGGATCAGCGTAGAGTCAAGAAATGTTTGCAAGTAGAACTACGTGTCATTATTCTTTACAAAAGATGACATATTTTGATAAGTTTCCGGCGCGGATTTATCTAAAGCGGCATGAACTACTCGCGATATTAATTCTATTGATACGAGATGCCACACCACGTTTTCACTTTCGCTGCACGAGTTACACCGAGGGTAGGCGTTTCTGCTGTGGCAACATTTCGCATCTTCGTTCCCCTTATCCTGTTTTTCATCTAAAACAGGATAAGCAGGATCTTCCTCTTCTTAATAAGAGGAAGATCTCAAATAGGACGCGCTTATTTTAGAAGGGGGGAGACGAGGAAGGGCTGAATAATATATGTGCCTCGGTTAGATCGATCCAAAAAGACAGAATCCCACATAAATATGGAGGCTTATCAACATGTTTATCACAGTTATTAATAGCGGTCGAACAAGGTCAGAGACAATCCTTGTTCGGTCACTGTTTAAAACTGAAATTACTTCAATGTGTCACAAAATTGTCTTCGCGAGAACGCGTGGGCGTCTTACACAAATCGTTTCCATTACCTGGTTTTTCTACTTAAGGTAGCTGCTGTATAAACAGTTGCCGGAGTCCAAATGACAGACACTGTCTAGAGCGACGTACTATTTTAAAACAATGTTTTTTGATAACGCCAAGTAAATGAAGCAGCACCATATAGAAAATCTTACGGATGCTCGGAATGGAGCAATGATAAAGCGACATCAATTGTTTGCGAAAGCTTTACGACAAGGTGCACATCAACCGAAGAAGACAGGTCTTTCAGTGACGGTTCAGCATATGCTCAGGGGCGTAGCCACGGGGGGAGGGTAGGCTTAGGGGGCTTCAGCGCCCCCTTCCCTGCCCCGAAATTTTTTTGTGCTGCCATGCACCGCCGACTAAAAGAACCCCCGGCATCGGAAATCATTCTGGTTTTTGTCTAAGAATGTCTTTTTCATGCTCGAAACGGCATTTCGGCGCGAACATTGCGAACTCGAGCTCGATTTCGTGGCAACGCCCATGCACCTGGAGTCACATAACGCAATGAGACCCGTCCGAGCACAAAGTTTCTAAAGGTGCTTTGATGCCGGTTAGGCTCGCCGCGGTATCTCGCGGTGCCCGCGGAATCTACGGAGCGGATGTATTTCAAATCCGAAACTTTATGGGTACAAAAATCTCGTAAACTTTTGTTGTGAAAGGTGCATTAATATTTCCAAAGTCGTGCTTCAGATTTTCAATTCCGGAACTTTGTGGGTTTAATGTTCTTATAAACATTTGATGCCGAAGGTGCATTGACTTTTGTAAAGTCGTAGATCGGACCATACAACGAGACAAGCCAAATCAGCATACTTTCAGAGAAGTTGGCAAAGCACGCAGCGACGTACGATAAGACGAAGCGTTGTGGCGTTTCATTTGTGCCGTCATGTCACAGAAAAGAATATCAAATTCTTTTTCGCCTGCGCCAAAGCATCCATGTCACGACACTAAAGCCAGCAAAGGTAACTACGTTCTCATTTATCTTTTGTACTTTGGCTTTTATTTGCGAGGACACATCCAGCCTCTTTAATTTTCTTGTTCTCGCTACCCGCGGGCTACCCGCCGTGGTTTCTCAGTGGCTATGGTGTTGGGCTGCTGAGCACGAGGTCGCGGGATTGAATCCCGGCCACGGCGGCCGCATTTCGATGGGGGCGAAATGCGAAAACACCCGTATACTTATATTCAGGTGCACGTTAAAGAACCCCAGGTGGTCGAAATCGCCGGAGTCCTCCACTACGGCGTGCCTCATAATCAGAAAGTAATTTTGGCACGTAAAACCTCATAATTTAATTTTTATTTTTTTCCCGCGGGCTGCCAGAGCGCATGCGTTTTTCTCGTGTTGCCCCGAACACCGCGCGGCGCACTTCGGTGCGCGTTCACTTTTCTCTGGCCGAGTGGATTTGCGCCTGGCAGAGTTTTGGACGCTTTCTGGCTAGCAGACGAGAAAAAGAAACAATGGTCGCTCGCCGCCATCACTGTGGGTACTCGACGAATTGCAACGCGTTCGCTTGAGGGCATCATCTTCACTTCGATGTTATTGCAACCTCTCCGGAAAGTCCTTTGTCTCCCCGCTGTAGGATACCGATCAGTATTGTCAGGATTGGGGGCTCAATCCCATCGCTCGAGATCCGTTGCCAAGATTGGAGTCCGGCATGAATTCGAAGGTAGCTGGCCCATGCCGTCGTCCAACTTAAACACGCTGAGGACGTTGATGAAGGGAAGAACTGCTTCTCATCGAGAACGAGGAAAATGGGTTTATTTCCAGAAATTAAATCAGTCTAACATGACTGCTTAAGAAAAAGAGTGTCAGTCCAACATGACTGCTCAAGAGAAAAGTGTGTCAGTCCAACCTGACTACACGAGAGAAGTGTGTCGAGCCTCCGCCCAACAGCCGTTTTTAAACGCTCGGTCCTTCGGCGATACAAGGTAGCCAATGTTCGTTTCGTCATCGCAAAACTAGCCGCCTCCCGCGACAAGGTGACGCACACACACACGCAAACACACAGGTGCGAAGGACTGGAGCCGACGACCGAGGGGAGTCGTTCCGGGAAGCTCGGAGACATCCTGGGTAGCTCGTTGTCCCGCCGCGGCTTGCTCATGCGTAGCGAAATCAGGTTCGCGCTGGGGACCTCGGGCACAATAGTTCGTCCGTCGAACCCGTTTCGTCACAACGGAGATGGGGCTCGTGGATGGAGGTGGTTTTCAGCACAAAGCCCGCTTCTTCGAACGCAGTCTAGCTGCAGCGACGGAGAGTGGGGGATGCGCGCCTTGTCCCCCAGTCGTAATTGGGTGGCAATTTTTCCTTGCAGCTCGCCATTCTTAACAGTATGCGTATGGTTCTCTGTGGACCAAGCATCTCACGTTTTCTTCGATATTCCTTCGGTAATCGCATTAGGCGCCCAAAGTAGGCATTCGATTGTGGCCAACATGCTTTCCTTTTCCTTTTCCTGTTCGTTTCTTTTTTCATTTCGGTACCCTCGCCCCACAGCGTCCCATTTGGAACAGGGTGGTGGGTTGCGGCACCAAACCCTTGTTATTATGTTGCCTAATGTCCTACCTAGGTGAAAAGACAAAGAAAGAACAAAAAAACGATAAATTCACATAACCAAACTTTATGAACCCTAATTGTGAACTTTGTTTTTGTACGCCTCCGTTGTTTGTCGTTTCCGTACTTTTCTTCCACCAATCTTTCAATCGCCTCTTACTAATCTCTATTTCGGACATGTTTGCTTTCCTCCTGCTCTCGCTGAAGTCAAGGGCTTCAAGGAGGCCAGTGATTCCTAACTCGACCACTGGACAGATCTCTTCACATTCTAATAAAAGCCGGGAGGAAGCGCGCCTCCTTCCCCCCCCCCCCCCCGCGCGCGATGCATCGTAGGGAGTGGAGAGAGGGGCCTTGGGATTCTTTGAATCTGATTGCGCAGCCAATTTATTTGCCTGGTTTGACGCATTACATACAGTGACTTTTGCTTAGATACGTAGCTTTATCGGAGACTTCTGCGTATATTTAAATATATTGTTGCGAGGTTTTCAGTCATGGCGGCATTACGGAATCAGGGTGTAGATGAGCCACATGTAAATATACTGGAAGATATCTATAGCGGCTCCACAGCCACCGTAGTCCTCCATAAAGAAAGCAACAAAATCCCAATAAAGAAAGGCGTCAGACAGGGAGATACGATCTCTCCAATGCTTATCACATCATGTTTACAGGAGGTATTCAGAGACCTGGAGTGGGAAGAATTGGTGATAAAAGTTGATGGAGAGTACCTTAGCAACTTGAGATTCGCTTATGATATTGCCTTGCTTAGTAACTCAGGAGACCAATTCCAATGTATGCTCACTGACATGGAGAGGCAAAGCAGAAGGGTGGGTCTGAAAATTAATCTGCAGAAAACTAAAATAACGTTTAACAGTCTCGGAAGAAAACAGCAGTTTACGATAGGTAACGAGGCACTGGAAGTAGTAAGGGAATACATCTACTTAGGGCAGGTAGTGACCACGGATCCGGATCATGACACTGAAATAACCAGAAGAATAAGAATGGGCTGGGGGGCGTTTGGCAGGCATTCTCAAATCATGAACAGCAGGTTGCCACTATCCCTCAAGAGAAAAGTGTATAACAGCTGTGTCTTACCAGTACTCACGTATGGGGCAGAAACCCGAAGACTTACGAAAAGGGTTCTACTTAAATTGAGGACGACGCAACGAGCTATGAAAAGAAGAATGATAGGTGTAACGCTAAGGGAGGGGGGGGGGGGGATGAGAAGAAAGCAGATTGGGTGAGGGAACAAACGCGAGTTAATGACATCTTAGTTGAAATCAAGAAAAAGAAATGAGCATGGGCAGGGCATGTAATTAAGAGGTAAGGTAACCGGTGGTCATTAAGGGTTACGGACTGGAATCCAAGAGAAGGGAAGCGTAGCAGGGGGCGGCAGAAAGTTAGGTGGACGGTTGAGATTAAGAAGTTTGCAGGGACAACATGGCCACAATTAGTACATGACCGGGGTAGTTGGAGAAGTATGGGAGAGGCCTTTGCCCTGCAGTGGGCGTAACCAGGCTGATGATGATGATGTAGTGAACTTTGCTTCCAGTGACACTCCTTGCCCTTTATCAAGCTGTATCTTCGCATTTGTACATACCATTGTGTCTTCGCATTTCTAATGTACATTTTGCAGAACTTCTACTTTTTATATCTGCTCTCTGTTGCGACTATAGTTTTGGCGCAATTACTCGCAATAGACGACCGGTGACAGCTGCTCCTGGGCAACACATTGGAACGAAAGACAGCGTCATTTAGATTTTATATCAGCGGCATGCACTGCTTTGCTGGTGTCGAAC
>NC_092814.1:273900300-273980300 GCF_023375885.2 Dermacentor andersoni
AAAAAAACAAATCCGCAATGCTGTCTAAAGGCGAGGTGTTCTCATTTAAAAAAAAAATACTAAACGTTTTGTAAGCGCAACAATTACTCTCTATAATCGTTACCAACTTTTTACAAGCGTCAGAGATCCACAGGTGGATGTAGGTTAAGAAATATACCACTTCTTGCACGCGTTAAAAATGCTGAGAAAAAAGAACAGATTCCAGAATAAGATGGCGAATTGTAAGAGCTTCACGCATATTAAAAATCTTGATAAGTGCGTTAAAGAACAAATTCATAGCTTTTTAATTTATTATAGCGCCCCCTACAAGGTGAACAGAGAGAGCCTTAAGTACTCTTTTCGCATCCCCAGGAGGATATGCTTCATAAACTAAGCAGCGCCGCCTGCTTAGGGTGGTATATTTTCGGGGTCATTTTGCTTGTGTACTTGTACGATGTCATAACAGAGATATTCACATGTATACGGACACTCTAGACGAGACTCATAAGCACTGACGCTATGTGACGCTTTACAGAGTGGAATCAAATCCCAATAGCACTGGTTGAGGTCATGTGTTATCGCCATGAAACACCCATAATACATCATCTTATTACTTATGAGAGCGCTTATATATGAATACGAGATCGCTCATAAATTGTGAACATCACAGGTTGTGAGGTACCCTGAAGGAGCCTAATCCTCCAAGACACGCTATTTCCCGTAGAAAAATTAAGCGATATATTGGATGACAACATCGGCTATGTATATAGCTGGTCAATTAGTGTCAGGTGGCACGTATCACACGCATCACATATAGGCGTTCAAATTGCGCCATGTCCACGCCTCACTTGTATATAAGACACTACACAACAAGGTGAAGCTAGTCAGGTTGTCTTTGAGCTGTAGGAAGAGTTGATAAACTAGTGCACAAGAAAAAGGAAAGAAGACAACAACAACAACAACAACAACAACAACAAAACATCTAGGTGGATACAAAAAGCTCAGCCCGGAATGTCGAGAGAAATGCTGTCAGCTGTCACAGTCGGTCGCTCCTATTCGTGTTCTTGAAGAACCCCTAGCAGTCACTTTTGCTGCTCTTTTCTCGGCAATGATGCGTAAAACCAAGCCGCAAATATTTCTCTCGGTGAATGGACTGTCGTCCGAACGACGTGACACGAAGCGTTCCGGAAGGGAAAAGAAAAGGCGTTCGGCGGCCGAGGCAAGGAAAGTGGTAGACGAGAGACGTTTGACAAGTTATTTTCGAAAACACGAGTCGCACAAAGACTGTCAGTTCAGCAAGAAAAAAAAAAGAAAGCAAGAAAGCGTTCACGAAGGTTGAAGCGAAACGTCCGCTGTAGCGGTGATGGGACTTTATCTTTGAAGGCAACGAATTCGAGTGACAGCTGCAGTTATTGCGCTGTAGTGGAAATTGTGCGAGTTGTACACATTATGACAAGCATAAGTTGAGAAGTCAGGCACCAGTGCATTTCCTCGTCTGCGCGCACATTCTGCAATTGAAAGTTCATCACATAAGTGTGGCACAATCGAACGCGAAGACCATTGCAAGTATATGAGGAGAGCCCTCACTGCAAGTAGGTTTCTTTTTTTTTTGCATAATTCGTTACCACCAAAATCTATTTTCCCTATACCACAGAGATAGAAGCATTTCATGAGCCATTATTATGTAGTACATACGGTCTGGTCACCGCAAGCCGGTACGCGATAGAGCGAAATTTTATGACCAGTAATGTTTATTAATATCCGCGGATTTTCACTTCCGTGCGCAAAACAAGACTACGATCATGCTCTAGGAGTTTTTGCGAGTCGCTCGGAAAGATGGGAGGCACTGAATAAATATGGGGCCATTCGTATAAGCAGCCAGCACAAGAGGCATCGTGAAAGCGGAGGATGCAAATATGCGCCGATTTGTTTTTATACTCAGCCAGACATTCGAAACATCGCTAAATCCGTGCAGTGCAGAGAAAGCTACAGCTATCATCAGCCGATATTACGCTGAATTCACACAGCCCTTTGTGCGTATACTAACCGTTCACAGTTGTTTCTCGTCTTCACAGTCATGGACACGCGTTTCTCGATAACCGTTCTAAAGACGCACATTTTCATACTCTTCTACGGTAACTTGCAAGTTAGAACGCTATGATGGTTATGTTCTGGTTACTGCTTCAAAGCCTCGATATACTGCCAGAAGAAGCAGAAGCAGAAGAAGCTCTCAGGTGAAATTCACCTGAAGCACCGCAACCACCACCCTCAATGTTACAACGAACCGAGTGAGTGTTGCTCCTACATACCTGTTCATTTGTATAGGTGCGCAAGAGCGTGAAAACGCGCCGCTTCTCGTGAAAGCTACACCCATTGAAAGTTACTGACGAAGCGCACTCCCAGTACGCTGGTGATTAACGGATATCGTGTGTGAAGTGTCACCAATACGGTCTCTGATTTGCTGGCGGCACCTTTAGTTATCAAACCACTGTGTGGATTTTTTTTCATGAGGCATATAGGAGACGCTTTAAGATGCGAAAAAGGACACGTACATCTTGGCAACCGCTATCCATTTACTGAGCAAGGCAGTCCACAAGACGACAACGACATCACAAGACGACAGCGACGACGACGGAATGACGACGACGACACTAGAAAACTTCAGTTGAGTGGTTAAATTCAGTGCTTATAACATAATGCACACAAAGCAAGAAGACGACGAAACCAAGCCGTGGATTTCGCCAATTATGGTGCACGAACCAGTCGACCTCTCGACTAAGAAGCCTTCGCAGGCTAACTGCAAAATTTTATATCTGTGGTTCTCTTAGCCTGCCCGTGAGAGTGGTGCATTACACTACAGATGACAAAGCAGCTTTACCATTTATGTTTAGGCTACTAACGTTACATTCAAACTCATTCGGGATATTATTGCTTTCCTCGGTAAACCTGATGGTCTCAGCAAAACAGGCAGGCGAGGCCGGTAACTGCTACGCAAGAGTGTCTCCTTCCTTGTCAAAAATTTACGTCACCCTGAGTCCGCGACGTATAAATATGAGCGGAATGCGCGACACCTCCATGCGCGCTATCCGCAGCCCTTCCTGGAAGATGCCGTTCTGCACATGTTCGAGAAAGCCTTCTTTTCAAACTGTCCAGAACCCTCTTTCTTTCAATACAGGTACGCTGGCAGGACGAAATGAAGTGCTCCGTATCACCCACTTCGCCGCACTCAGTTCAGCAGAGAAAAGCAACGCATCTCTCATAACAACGATCATACCGGAGTGCAGGTATATTCTGTTCTTACACTGCATATCATGGTGTCTTCCGTGTGTATAGTCCCTTTGCAACACAGGGTTCGCGTGGCGATGTCGAAAGCGATTGAAAGTAGCCGCGGATTCTTGACTCATCGGTCTGTCATCAAGTAATTTGGCGAGTCACAGGATTCATCGCTGTTGGCTGCCTTGAAAGTGCTTCATTGTCAAAAGCGTGGGCTTTTTCGTTACCAGTGGCAGCTACACGCGAATGTATCCACGCATACGTCATCTTATATCCCTTTGTTGGCGATTTCTTTAAGTGCAGCCAGCGAGTCGCCACAGAAATCGCGCCCCACTAAATAGTAGCTGAATTGCCAACTTCGACCCCGAGAGCGAATATATTCTGTACTGGTCTATTTTTCAGTTTCCTGAGAGCAACAGCAGCTATAGTGGTAGCCTCTGTCATAATGAAAGAGAACAGGCTGAAGTAGCCCTGAGAGAGTAGTAAGCTTTCATCTAGTGTCTGCATGGTTTTTTACTGCCACTCTGCTTTTAGATCGAACGTTTAAAATATAAATACCGTGTGAGCACAGTGACGGCGTGCGTTCTTTGCACGCACCACGAATAGCAGGTGGGCTTGTTTGCTTGATTTGATCTCAATCCGAGTCAGCGGTCAATGCCCCTAGCGCAATCCAATCCTACTGGTTCCGCCAATTTACTTGGGCGAGATGCTGCGTGCTGCACCCTCGGAAGCGAGTACATTTTGGCTGGGCCCCGGTTGACCGCGTATGAGTGCCAAAATAGAACACTGCAGTGTTAATAGCGTTTGCTTCCTGTGGACGAGTTGCATTTCGGAAAGCCTCCCTCCGCAATTTACGCGACAAATGTAGTTTTCTTAGCAGGTTCGCGTATAAGGTTTGAAGAGAAAGAATAAGAACAAAACATGCTCGAACACGCAACATATTAGGTGCAATTGAATCCGGTTCTCTACCGCACCGAGGGAGGCCGGCCACATTACTATTGGGAAAGGCAAGAAAAAGAGAGAGAGAAAGAGAACATTACGAGCACGCATACGTGCCATAAAGCGCTTCTATAGGAGTGACCAGTTCCGATTATTGAAACGCATTTGGACGTGTTGTTTTTTATTAGCCTTTTGAATGACATTTTGCTTTACAGGAATGTGACTATGCACGCTGCGTCAGCAAAGACGCAAGTGAACGATTTTCCTTCCTTTACCAACCTCCTTTCTTCGAAACTGTCAAGATCTTTTCGCTTTGTTTTTTCCTAGCAGAATATCTTTTTTCTCGTACAAGTACTTCAGTTAAAAAATTAATAACTAAGTTAATGCCTAACTCATTCTCAATGATTGCACGCGCAGTTTAAGAAAACTCGTCTGATGTTTCGAATTCAAAACAACGCTGTCCAGTCGGGCGTTTAGGAACAGTGGTTTCGTACAAAAACTGCAAGTGCGTTAAATGAAGTTAAAATAACGTTTGCTCATAAATTTACATAAAGCATGCTTACGACCTTATGTACACGCATATTGGCGGGCCGGCGACTGCACTTACGAGGCGCTCTGGCGCGTGAACTGCATTGTGAATGCGCACAACCCTTTTCTTACGTCATCATCTCTCATTGCTCGGTCTCGCCTTTGCTCTATAGCACTGAGTAGCAGCCAGAGATCAGCAGCACTTGTCTGCGTCCCTGTAAGGATACGGGATATGTTTCCATCTTTCCCCTGCACGGTGGTTTAGTGGCTGTGGTGTTGAGCTGCTAAGCACGAAGTCGTGGATTCGATTTCCGGCGGCGGCGGCGGCCGCATTCAGATCGGCGCGAAACGTACCGTGCATTGAGTGCATGTTAAGGAACCACAGGTGGTTGAAAACTATTCCGGTGTCCCTCACTACTGTGTGCCTTATAAACGGATCATGGTTTTGTCACGTAAAGCCCCTGATTTAAAATATATATATATATATATATTTCAATCTTTACCAAGAAATTGCATGCAGCCTCAACCTGGCCCTTTTCGAAGCAGCCCTTGGGACAGCGTCCTATCCCTGTGGCCCCGATAACTGCACGATTTCGAACACTAAGATCTAACATTATTTTGCTGCACAATGTATTCTATACACACCTATGTTAAACTTAGAGGAAGCGAAGTCCTCCACAAGTACCTTAAAACTTCAGTGACACCAGGTAGTCATGCAACGAGCAAAGTAATAGAAGCATCTACTTTGCCGATACGCAAATTTGCATAGAAGAAAACACACAAAGAAGTGTGAGCAGATTCATCTTACATATCTCCCGAATAGTTATAGACTGTTTCTATTGATTATTATTAGTGTGTAAATTGTGCACAGACAGTCTTTTAGGTATAAAGGGTCTAAATCCACAGATTATCTATATAGACACCAGGCCTCACATCTTCATTCAACTGCGTTATCATATCTACATAAGCTATTTATGCAAAAAAATCTCTTTAAGGAACGCGGTTAGATAGCAAGACCTTAAAAGGCAGGCTCACAATTGCTTAAATATATTCTAAATATGTAAGAGTAGCTGTTGGGTGATTGCTCTTTGTAACCCCAGCACGAATATGGTTAAGTGAAGTGCTCGTCATGCATACTAACTTAAAAGGTTCGAGCCATTGAACCCGCATGCATCGTCCTACCGTTTGAGCTGTACTGGTACAGTTAAAGGGACACTAAATGAAGATATTAATTCGAGCTAGATCGATAGATTATTCGCTTAGAAGTCTATCAATTTTTTGTGTGTGCCAATATATTCCTTTCTTGTGCAGAAAATTCCCACCGAATGTATCGCTGCTACTCCTTATTTTGAAGCACCCATGCCAAAGCACCCTCCCTCTATGACACTCTCCGTGAATAAGCCAGTGCTGACATGACATGAGAATATCATAGTCCAAAACAGGTGGCGCCACTCCTATTCTTCATTTTCGTTATTTTCTCGCGTATACAAAAGCGATGTTCTACTCACTGCGAATGACAATTTTTTATTACTGAAGCGTAATGTTTCAATCTTGCTCCACTTAATATTTTCCGTTAGTGGCCCTTTAAGTAATCCAGCGCAGGGCGCTACTAGCGCAGGTGCTGGGTCAGCTTTCCCCATTAATTCACTTCCTATCATCTACAGTCGAATCTAAATGATAAAAAATAAACGTACTGCTACAATTTTCGAACTCTTGCATTCTTGAATTCTGATGTGTTTCGCTTATGTTCAATGTATCCTATTCACCAACGCTCCGCGATTAGCAATGTTGGCTTGAAGCGGCTAAAGTTTTTTTTTTTCTTCTGGTCGTAGCCCGCTTGCTAATCACGAAAACAATGGCACTATCTACAACTGTCTCGGTGCTGCTTTCTCTTGCTGGCCACCACCACATTTAACGGGGCTGTGGGTGGCCTCTAACTCAATGTGGGGTTCAACGTGTCCTCTGCTGCCACGCACAACGGTAAAAAAAAAAAAAGTCGCAATCGTGTGCCCGTTCATAACATGCAAGCACGCACATAGAGCCTTGCGCATGCTATCTCTGTTTGGAGGATATATAAGCCGTAGAATGGTGTCGGAAAGGGCCACATGCGAGAAGCCCGTTCCCTCCTTTATTCCGTCGAAATCGGACACCTAAACAGCAGAAGAAGCTATGCTTAGTCCTTTCTGCCAAAATAGCATCAAAACTAAATCACTGATTGCGACGAAACTACTTTGCGATACCGAATGGGGGATACCACCCACCATATCCCTTGGGAGGCTTCCATCAATTTTTATTGCTCCAGCCATTCCGTTCGGGCACTCTGTTCAACTTCAGGAGAGCGGAAAACATAGCGTTATTCCTGAAAGCCTATACGATACTCGTCGTTTAGGAGCAGCAGCGAGAACGTAAATGTATCCGCCCGCACCTACGTGCTTGCTCTAAGCCTCGGCGCAGAAGTGCGCGAAGCCATACCCCAGTGCAGATACGTGGCCCATCAGTTATTGTATATAGATGCTTCTCGGGAAACAGCAACCAGCGTAACCCGACCGCAGGTGAGCTTCCGAACCGGCTACTTGGTACACCGAACCAAAAGCCCACGCTTATGCTCCAGCTTTGGGTAGTTTTCATCTTTCCACGTACATTTAGTTTCTCTTGTTTTGTACCTCGGGTAACCCAGCGACGATGATTCAGCAAGCCAGTGGACGTGGTAACTTGCGTGCATACGTGCATGCATGCGTGCATGCGTACTATTGCACCCTCTTGCTCTCTTCGCGGCCCCTGCGGCCAATCTTGGCATCCCCGGAGAACAGTGTTTCAAGGAAAGCCCGATGAGCAAAGCTGAAGCCGGGACTATATGCCTGCAGCGCTCGCGTTTAGCGCGTAATGTCCCTAGAAAATGAAGATATTTTGTTTTCTATGCCGGCTCCCCATCACGTGCTTGCAAGTGGCGCCTGGCCAGAAGCTGACCTGGCTGCAGACCATTTTCTTAAGACGCGCAGTCTATTTCAAAAGTGTGGCACGGCTAACGGGCGAGCTAAGTGTATGAGGAACAGAAAAGGAGAACAGAAGTTATCAGCTGCGAGGCTGGGCCGTTGCACTCACGCATCCCTTGTCTCTCCATGCCCCCACGCCCAATTTGTTTTCGCCCATTCGCTCCTCCTACTTACTCTCCTACTCTCTGTAGTATAGCGAAAAGCGGTACCCTTAGAAGCAGAGGGCGCTGCAGAGCAGCGACGGGAATTTCTCTGCGAGTGCATTGTGCTGCCTTAAAGGAGCTAAACTGGAACAGTTCAACTGTGATCGGTATGAACGCAGCGGAAGAAAGGTTGAGCCGAGGGCAAGTAGAACGCACAGCGTCTGCGATAGCAGCTTTTGTGAAAGCGGCGATGCTTATACTAGCCGAAAAAATCTCCCGGATCTGCAAAAGGTGCGGGGCAGCTTAGAAACTTGCATTCTGCATTGGCCAGTGTTCCTTTTTTAATTTTTTACGCGCCTCGTTTGGTACAAGCGAAAGTTTCAGAGATGTCAAAGTATTAAAAGTGAATCGTGAGCCCACGTTCCAGCTGCGAAATTAACATTAACGAAGATAGAGTGGAACCGAGAGAAAGATCGCAGAGCTTTTACATTCAGTAGAAAGCACGCTTGGTTTCGCAGCTGCAACCACTGTAGAATGTTTCCACTGCAGAAGTGTAGACTGTTAGTCTGTAGCCTATGTACGAATAATGAATGGTATTGTAAACTGAAGCGCCTGAATTTTGTTATTTGTGTACGATATGATTGCATCTGCCCCCTCCCCCCCCCCCCCCCACACACACACACCACCACCACCAGGCAATACTCTCCCTGTGAGGGCATTTAGGGGTAACATGAGTAAATAAATAAATAGCGAGGGAGAGAGGGTGGTTGTGTATTCTGTATTTTAATTATCATGCCATACTTTTGAAACACAGTTCGCGCTGAAGCAAAGTAAGGCATATCTGCAACATGGCGAATAATTTCTTTTCTCAAAAGCAAGATTTTCACTGCCTTCGTCTTGCCGTAGTTGCCCAGACTGAGCTGCATTGTGCACCAGGCCACACTGGCTAGCTGCATTAAGCGCTTGTTGAGCAAGGCGCAACCAATAACTTTGATCGCCCAAGTCGATATTGTCGGAACCTCTCTGTACCGTGGATATTTCGACGAAGTCGAGGACAATAAGTTACGTAAATTCTACATTGCTTAAAGGTGGGCGAACAAAGGAAGCCTTGGCGAGAGGGCAATGTTTCGGCCACGGGACTGGTCTTCTTCGGGGCATGTCAGGCTGAAGACAAAGTAAAGCAATAGCAGAATTAATGCGACGCTGTCTTTTACCGCAGATAATCATTTAGGTATTCTCACCACCGAATGCGCTGCATTCCACGTCGCAAGCCGGGTCAAAACAAAATTACTCTGAGGCCGAATTTATTCAAAGCTTCTCGTGGTTCTTTCTTTTTTCAGTGGAAAAGACTCTTTTTCGAGCGGGGAGCCGCCTTCGCTAATATGTCCACCATCAGGATTGGCCCAAATGTTCGCTTACGAATAACTCTATCGTAAGAACGTCTCGGCGCTCCGCTTAGTCGAGGTTGAGTAACGTGAACGCATTCCACAAGCCCCGCCATAACAGACCGCCCTATATTCCGTGTTATTCGACCGTTCTTAAGACGAGAAAAAGAAACATCAAAAATAGGAGAAATGTTAGCCTGGGAGCTGAGCTTTCGATTTTCCGCGCATCCGGAATAGCTGGTAACAAGCGCGCCCACGGTGCCCCAGCGCAGTAGGCCCCGGAAAACCACGACGCACGCTGCCGTGCTCCTATATAGCTGCGCGCGGCGCCATGCTTGTCACGTTCCAAACGCTGTATTGCCCTGCTCGCAGACGCAAGCCATAAACCTTGCTTCAGATGTGCTGGGAAGCACCGCACCTATTCGCTTCGTAAAACGGTCTAGGAAGATCCATGCCGCACGTACATAAAATGCTCGATTTCTCTGTTCTTTAATCGACCGCCTGCTTAACGTTTCACGTTTCGCACCGGTTGCCATGACGCATTTGTTCTTGCCTTCCCTCGCGGTATGTTTTCACATTTTTTTTTTTCTATTTCTTTCGCGAGCGAAACAATTTCGAGGGACATGCTGCAGTGCATCGCTGCAACCACAAACGAACGCGAAAGTGCCATACTGGCCGCCACAGCTGAGACAAGGGCAAGCAACCGCTTTCTATTTGTGGCGGAGCAGATATATGCGAGTGGAACTAAGCTGAGACACAGCAATTTGGCTTACATTGCATGCCGAATGAATGGCAGAAAGACCAAAAGAACACTTGCATGTGCGACGCAATGCCAAGAAAAATGAGCAGGGTGCCAAAACAAATCTGCCCTGTTGTGTCATGAAAATAAACGGTCTGAAAAAGAGCTTCTCATATCAATCAATGCCACACAAACGAAGACACGACCGCGAGGGTAACAACAACAACAAAAAACGAAGTATAGGCTACTGAGTAGGAAAAGCCATCACGCTCATCAAGTTGCTGTGATTGAATTCTCAGCCGTAAGAAAAGGCATGGAAAATAGTAGCGCGGGCACCATTTAGCTAAATACACGCTCTTTTCTGAACAGTGTGCTCCTAAATACTGTCCAGATTACATTGCTGTGTGGCAGCCATCATCAGTCCCCCCCCCCCCCTTCCAAAAAAAAAGAAAGAAAATGATACGCGTGGGATTGCAGATTTAAAGAAATTCGTGGCAGACAGCGCAAAATAGACGCTGCTCGCGCAGCTTTTCAGAAGGCTGTATACCGTCCGGTTAACATAGCAGATGCTGGAAATGTCACTCGGAGGCAGATTGCTTATACGCCAGTTCTTTGTTCGAAAGGAAAGGGCGAAGAAAGGTAGGCGCAGGAAGCGAAGAGGAGCTCGAAAAGGCTACGGGGCGTGAGAAAAAATGGGCTTAGATACAAACTTGCGTGCATGTCCACCCTGCAGTGAAAGAGTGTAGCAACGCTTGACCGTTGTTGTTTTTATGGATTGACTAAAACGAGCTTAAAATGGCTACTCCAACAGTAACAATAATAAACCGGAAGGTGGCATTATCTGCAAAGGAGATTCTTGCTAATACGAGAAATGAGAGCATGTGTTTACGATAGGTCGCTTACCGGTCACATTGGATTCGGTACTCGGGGTCGGCGCGCTCTTCACGATGCAAGTGTACCAACTCGCTGGAGTTGTCTTTCTCCGCTCTCCTTCTTCGCGATCAGTACGCACCTTTGCAGGCTTTCAGGTAAACACTTTGGTCCACCCTACCCGCCACCACGAACATTGGCATCCCTACAGTATCCTCGTATTCTAGCACGTTCCTCCACTCAACACTGCACCTCGTCTCAAGAAAGTAGGTATTAGCGCCACCCCTCAACAGAAGTGAGTGCTGAGTTCTTTATCAACCAGGGCGATTCTTGCGAAGTGTAACATCTTCATCAGTCGAGGGCTGGCGCTGTACTCAGCTCGGTAGAATGGGGGCAGAGCTTCGCATCGAAGATCGTTTGAGAATACGGAGGTAGTCTCCCACATATTCTGAACAAGCGTAAGTAAAGGGGGAAGGATTACGCGTCCTGTCAAAAAATAGATTGCGTTAAAGCTTGTTTTGGCTGAATACTGCATATTGTACTGCGTTAAGCTGTTATAAGCGAGGGCGTATGTGCGTGTGCGTATGCGCGTGCGTGTGCGTGTGCGTGTGCGCATGCCACCGAATAAGCACAACGCACTTGACCTTTAGGGTAGTATTTGTCACACAGGATGCAGTTGCTCAGGGTTCATGCCCCAATTTTATTTTATTTCATTCTTGGGGGAAAGTGGGGGGAGGGGGGACGTCACACTGTGCTCTTTGGCAGACGTTGCTGCTCTGTTATCGCGCACTGAAATCTCCCCGTTTATTGTCACTGCTTTCATCCGACCATACCGCAAGGCGCTCAGCTTTTCCTTCATCTCTCTGTAATACAAAATACATTATTTTGTTTGCTACATTCTCAACACAATTCCGCACATCATATTATTGATCTCAGTTCGCTCTGAAACGCGCTCGCTTTTGATTTTCCATACACGAGGTCTCAATCGCATCAATTAGTGTTGCACTCTGTTATATTTTACATTATTTCACCTGACACAAGGATTGTGGTGTCCCGTGTCGCCAAAGTGTGGTGTCCCGTTAGTCAGCCAACTTTGAGAGTAAGGACATATGTATTCGTATGCCCACTATCCCCAATAGTAAGAGGCCCGAGGGATCTTGCAAAAGCTTCTTTTCACGATTGAAACTAAACACCGAAGTTATTATTTGCCAAGTGGTGGCGACCGCTACTTCTTTTCAGCCGTTTACAATTATCAATGTAACGAGTGAGGATGTAAAAATCCACTAAAATAGAAACTTTCTATCCAAAACTGTGGCAGCTCTTACTGATGCTTGTAGACCATTAAGAATAAATACAAATTTTAACGATACATTGTCAGATAGGAAGGAGAAAAAGCGGGAATACGTCCGCGGATAACGGAAGTCTACGAGTATGCCTTACGCAGAGTTACGCTTGTAAAAAAAGAGAGAGAAAGAGAGAAGAAGAAGGGAATAAAAATGAAAGCTACGTGTTCTTGCGTATTATAAGGGCTAAAGAAAAAAAAAGACCAAGAAAACTAGAAAAGACAGGCTGTTATGAAACTAATCATCCAAAGGTTCCGTTGCTGAGCGCGAGCACTGCGCCGTATACCTCAGCTCGGAAGTTCGTGACCGCCCCGTTTTGCTCGTAACGACGAGCTGAGCGCAAGTTCGGTGGACGTGCTGACTACTTTGGTTCCACGTCACGCATACGCCGTTAAAAATATAAGGAAAAAAAAAGAGCTCTGACTGCAAGCCCCAAAGTGCCCCAGAGTGCTCGCCGCCGTTGACTGGCTGCGCGGCCCGTAGAGGTATGGCTAGTTTGTTCGGAAACGACCCTGAAGCCACAGGGAGCGCTCGATCAGCTAGAAGGGTGGCAGAAACAACGCGTAGTTAAATTAAAGGAAAGCTTTGGACCTCCTATGAGAAGCTTCTTTCGAGACAGTGATTAAATGAGGATTGCTCAGCTCTTGAACTGCTCTAAAGTGCACTGATGTAGTATAAAATCTCGAGCGTGTTTCGACGAAAAGCTGTGTGGTTATGTGTGCGCCCAGGTACGGCACAAATCTGTCAGTATGCTTAGAGAAACCACTGGCAGCAAAAATCTAACCTTCTCTCGAGAGGCCAACTAACCCTATTAGTCTGGGTGCACCCGTTTCTGTATGCGACTTGGTACTGCCAGTTCTGTGCATTAAATATAGTGACGAGAAAACAACCACAGACATTAGGCTGCACGCAAATTGAACACTCAGTTTATCTTATAAGGATTTATTTTGTCTTATTGTGCATATTGTGCAATTGTGCTTTATCTTTTAGCGCTGCCACACGCACGACCATTATACTGAAGAGACAACCATGTTTGACAGACTGCTCAACGTGCCGCGCTGCATCAGCAAGGGTGAAGAATTAGTTTTTCCTTTGTCGCAGTGCCTGCAGCCTATTAGTGCGCGCGTGCATTGAGCTGGTGATTCGATTCAGTTTATGAAAAAATGGGGCGTGAGTGACTGCACACTATGTAAAGCTATAGTTACTCTGTAATTCCGAGGGCTTACCAGAAAATCTACAAAAGGATCGTCCTACCACCTTGACTGTTTCTCTGGAGTCAGCAGGACCTTGGAACAAAATTATGTAAGTTTGACACATTTATTGGCAGTCCGTCACAATTCGTGGCTGAAGGGGCTAGTTTACTAAAGTTTGCTCGAAGCGCACACTTTCATACAATATGTATGTTGGGGAAAAAACTCGATAAATAGGCCTATACACGAGGATCTTCTTGAAAGGGCAGCGCAATATGACGAAGCAGAAGGCAGGAACACACGGGACAACGCTGAACTCAAACAACTAACTTTATTCGAAGGCATACACAATCCTATGTACCACATCCCATAGCCACGTGCTCTCCCATCGATGGCGTCATTATCAGTGCGCAGGCAAAAACGCAAAATCCTGTAATCTAATGCTACCCTATGAAGTGGCTTAAAAATTCAAATTCACTGTTATACAAATTTAACAATGACATGCTTACACAACGCGACCCTTTTTTCGTGATATAGTACGCCTCAATACTCTCCCTCGTAGTCTGATTTCTATGCGCGGAAAGTATTGTGGCGTTTTCATAGATTGGAGTGCACCCATGCTCAGAGCACTGCCGCGCGACATGTGAGTAGGCATTACCTGTTAGCGAGCTCAGACAATCTAATGTTCAGGCAACGACCTGTTTGGCCGATATAGACGTGACCGCAGGAAAATGGAAGCTCTTGAACAACTGCCATTCTACAGTGCACAAGCGGGGACGTATGCTTAACCGAGTAGCTTTCCCAGCATGAGTGGAGGCAACCTGGACCAACTTTATATCACTCTTACCGCAAATTTTGATAATCTTATTAAGGGCAGAAAAAACAACCTTTACATCAAACCTGCCTGCTACATTCCTGAGGTTGTGTGATAGCTTTTGTAGATATGGAATTACAGCCAGTATTTTTTTTTTGTCGGCAGGCTCTGGATTATTCATTCTTGTGGGTGTTCCTAATTTTACACGCTTAACAAGCTTCTGTACGCTCATGCAGATAGCATCCTCTCGAAAACCAGCCGGTCTCAAACGCTCCAGTTGTTTTAAGAAACTCTTAGAAGTCTGATGAAGACACGAATTTCCAAAGTGCGGGAAATAGAACCGAAAAAGCAATGCCACTTTTTTCCCCCTTCGAATGTGCGGAGTGAAAATCTAAACTTGGTTTTTCTGACCTTCGGCAATACATCCAGCACACATGCTTATTAGTTAGTTTAAGCCTCGTATCTAAATATTGTAGCTCGTTCTTGTTTGGCACTTCATGTGTGAAATAAAACCCTGAGCCACATTTGTGGAATACTTTAAGTACATCATGAACCATTTGTTCGAAATTAGTAAGCTTCACAAAGATCAGAAAATCATCAACATATCTTAGCACTTTGATTGTTCAGTCATCTAAGTTACTTTCTATATTTCTATCAACCCTACTTAGGAAAATGTTAGTACCGGAGCAACTTTGGAGCCAATGCAAATACTAGATATTTGTCGGTATAAATTTCCTTTCCATTCAACAACAGTTGAAGCTATGTAAAAAGAGAGAATCTCGAGAAAACTGCTAACAGATACACCACAGCTGCTAGAAAATTTCAGCTCATCATTGTCCTCGGTGATGCACAGTTTAACACTTGTCATTAGATCGTCATGTGGAATTTTATAGTACAGGTCTTGAACATCGAAGCTAAAAATATTACAATCACCAGGATTAGATTGAACGAGGAAGCTGAAGCTTGTTAAGCGTGCAAAATTAGGAACACCCACAAGAATGAATAATCCAGAGCGTGCCGACAAGAAGAAAAAAACTCGTTGTAATTCCATATGTACATAAGCTATCACACAGCCTCAGGAAAGTAGCAGGCAGGTTTGATGTAAAGGTTGTTTTTTTCTGCCCCTAACAAGATGATCAAAACTTCATATCAAAGATTGATAGGAAGTTGTCCCAAGTTGCCTCCACTCTTTCTGGGAAAGGCTGCACTGTTAAGCCTACGTCCCCGATTGTGCAGTGTAGAATGGTAGTCGTTTACGAGCTTCCATTTTCCTGCGGTCACGTCTATATCGGCCAAACAGGTCGTTGCCTGAACATTAGATTGTCTGAGCTCGCTAACGGGTAATGCCCATTCACATGTCGCGTGGCATTGCTCTGAGCATGGGTGCACTCCAATCTATGAAAACACCACAATACATTCCGCGCATAGAAATCAGACTACGAGGGAGATTATTGAGGCCGACTATATCAGGAAAAAAGGGTCGCGTTGTGTAAGCATGCCATCGTTAAATTTGTATGACAGTGAATTTGAATTTTTAAGCCGCCTCATAGGACAGCATTAGATTACAGGATTTTGCGTTTTTGCCTGCGCACTGATAATGACGCCATCGATGGGAGAACACGTGGCCATGGCTTATAGTACATAGGTTTGTGTATGCCTTCGAATAAAGTTAGTTGTGAGTTCAGCGTTGTCCTGTGTGTTCGTGCCTTCTGTCTTCGTCATATTGCGCAGCCCCTTCAAGATGTTCAACCAGTACCGACTAGCCCAAATGTCGATCGTTCTCAACTATAAACAAGGATGTTGGTCGATGATTTGAGAAGCCAGCTGCAACCAGTTAATTCCGGTTATACATGAGCGCTCAAGCAATGGCTACAGCGAAACGGCGTGAATTGGATGACTGAGGAGTTCGTAGGAGCTAAATACAACCGTACGCAGCGGCCCCTCATTGGACAGATTGTGAAGTGATCGACAACGGAGCCAACCAAGTACTAAATGCCTATTCTTCTAAGCGGCAATGTGATTCGTTCAACAAGATCAGTCGAACGAAGGAACTTCCGTAGTGCCTTCGTCGCCTTCATTATTCTTCCTCTCTGCCACAAAGCCATGTGCGATCAGTGCTATTTTATTCTTCTTGTTTATTCCCTTTCTTGTTTTCTAGAGAACACGAGGAAGTACAGCAACCGAGGTAGCGTTTACGCAACGTCTTCCGAGCAATCAATTAATTTAGATCACAAGAGAGTGTGAAGCTTCTTTACATAGTTACAACAGTTCAAGCAAAGAAGTACCTTGACTCTACATGATACAATATAGACTCGTATAAGGGTTACATCAACAACTCGAGGATCCTGGCTGCCAAGAGCCACAACCGGCCCCGGCTGCTGCCGGGACCGGTCGAAGTAGACGCGGTTTCGGAAATTAACAGCGCAAATCTCGCGTAGACCTCTTACTGTGGAGGTGGCCCTGAAAGTGGATACGAACTCAACCCTTACTCGAATCTAGATCCCGAATGGTTCTTGCGCCACGCGCTGCCGTGCGCCAGTAATGACCCCCGATACCAGCTACTGTGCACGCGCACGAAACATAATTAGGAAGTTTTGCCCTCCGCGGGAGAAACGTATGTGTAGGGCGGCACACGAACTTCGACGGGGGCGACTGAGAGAAAACAGACAAAACGATTTAGCCGACCGTGCTATACAGCGAGTGCGCTAACTGACGTTATAGTTAGTGGTTCTAATAGCGTGTTCTCCTGGGTGGCTCGGAAATCCGCCTTATATAGTATTTCCTTACGGGAAACTCAACGCTTTCTTTATCTTGATCTCCCTAACTCTAAGTATCCTCATTAGGGCGTATATGGGACTCAAAACGAAGTTGCGTGTTCGCCAATGCCTAGCAGTGTCGGGTGGCAGTGCCTCGATCTCACATTATTTTGGCGTTGATTGATGTACAAAAGTTATGACAAATAAGACTTTAAAATCTCCCTTCGTATAAAGACGATAGAGATGAAAATACGAGTGAACAGAGAAACCTCCACATAAAACCTGTGTGGTCTATGATTCTGTAGTGAAGAGGCTGAACTGCCTCGAACTTGCTTTGCCAACACGCAGACTTGGTTGTCTGCGTCTGATTAATGCGATGTCTCGTACGGAACACTGTTTCTGGGTTTACCCGCAGTTCGATATGGGAAGAAGAAAAGCTCCTACATAGCCTAGAGAGGAGGGATGTTCCCCACGTGAGCTCCAAGCTGTAGAGTATTCCCCGAAGTGACCGTAGTAACTAGATAACGAGCTCTACGCCTGTTGATTGCCTTCCACCGAGGCACCGAGTAGATGAAAGTCTGGTGAAGCACCTGCGTTATCAATGTAAGAGGTGTCCAGACAAAAGAATTGCCGACCAAGCAGGTCATGCTAATGCCGCCTGTTGCAACGCCACCGCCACCTGCACTTGTGAAGTGAAACTATCGAAGTGAAGCTTTATTCAGGATAATATATTACTTATCTCCACAGAATTAGTGAGGGAGACTGGAAAGCAACAGATGCTGATGAGTAAAAGGAACGACTCTTTGTTGCTTGGTTGCAATAGGGTGTATAATTGGACGAGTTGGTTCGACTTCATTATGACGGCAGCGTAAAGAGGACGATGGCACACAGAAACGAAGCTCACGGGACAAGCGCTGAAATTGGTTGAATTGGGATAATAATCTAATACTTTCCCCGAGAGAACGCTTTTAATAATGCATGCTATTAGGCACAGCCTTTTCTTTTTCTTTCTCTTGTGAGCAGTGGCGTAGCTAGGTTGTCTGGCACCCGGTGCCCATAGTCTTCTGTCAGCTAGCCCCTCCCCCCCCGCCCCCCAGGTGTAGTCAGGAAGGCGAGGATATCGAAATTTCCGGGGAAGGTGGCGTGACGTTTCAGCACCAGCACAGCCGCCATGGATACCGCTCATGCCCCCCCCCCCCCCCCTTTCGCTTTTGTTCCCAGAGGTCGCGAATGTAGCAGGCCTACATTTTATTTTATTTTCTGCAGCAAATAACACACGGTACAGCACTGAAAACTTGTGATAAGCGCATTTGTACATCTGCTGTCAGACTGTAAGGCTTGGCAGCCAATACAGATGCGGCATCGTGGACAATATGGCTCACAAGGACAAAAAGTATTTTATAAAGTTTTAATTAGCGATTTTAGAAGCAATACTCCATTTGAAAAATTGAAGCCCGACAGTCATATTGTCCCTACTACTGCAGGGGGCAGATCGAGGTAGACGAACGAGACGGTGGCAAAACTGCCTTTGTGACTCCCGACGGCCTCTACGAATTTAGAGTGCTCCCTTTCGGCTTGTGTTCAGCTCCAGATACGTTCCAGCGAATGATAGCTACTGTCCTCGCTGGACTGAAGTGACAGACTTGTCTCGTGTATCTTGATCACGTAGTAGTCTTTTCTGAAACATTTGAGCGACATCTTCATCGCCTGAGGAACGTGCTAGAAGCGATCCGATCGGCTGATTTTACGCTTAAACCCGAAAAGTGCCACTTTGGCTATGAAGAGCTCAGGTTTCTCGGACACGTCGTAAGCGCCAGAGGAGTCCCACCCGATCCCGACAAGCTTGCCGCGGTAACAGCGTTTCCTCCTCTGGCCGACATGAAGGCCGTGCGGCGTTTCCTAGGCTTGTGTGCGTATTATCGCCGTTTCATTGAAAACTTCTCGCAGATAGCGGAACCCCTGACACGCCTTACAAGGGATGACACGCCATTTGCCTGGGCGACTGAGCAACAGGCGGCCTTCGCATAACTACGGCAACGCATGCACTCAGCACCCGTCCTGGCACATTTTGACGGTGACGCTGACACCGAGGCGCATACTGACGCCAGTAATATCGGCCTTGGCGCAGTACTCGTCCAACGTCAAGACGGCAATGAAAGAGTAATAACTTATGCTAGCCGCTCGCTGTCCCCTGCCGAGGCGAACTACTCTACCAGAGAAAACGTGTCTCGCGGTTGTGTGGGCGATCACGAGGTTTCGCCCTTATCTCTACGGCCGTCCATTCAAAGTGGTAACAGACCACCATGCCCTATGTTCGTTGGCCATACGCGAGCCTTAAGGACGACTAGCAAGGTGGAGCTTGCGGCTACAGGAATTCGACGTCGCTATCGTTTACAAGTCTGACCGCAAGCATGAAGACGCTGACACTGTCGCGTGCACCCGTCGAACCTGTCAGTCAAGAGTCAGAGAACGATGACGGCTTCCTGGGCGCCATTACTGCATCTGACTTGATAAGACGGCATCGTGACGACGTTGAAATTCGACCTATCATCGACCACTTAGAGGGCCGGCCAACAACCATTCCACGGTATCAATCGTCACTTACAGCGCATACATAGACGAGGGACAAAAAGGACGACGAACACGTCTTCGTCGTCCTTTTTGTCCCTCGTCTACGTATGCGCTGTAAGTGACGATTGATACCATGGAATACCAACTAGCCCGTACCAAAACCTTGCTTCAACCATTCCACGCCATCTATGTCGCGTATTGACGTCCTTCTGCCTACGCGACAGCGTGCTTTACAAGAAAAACGCCCGTTCGAATGCCCGAGCATATTTCCTGGTGGTTCTAAAAGACTTGCGGGACGACATTCTTTTCGCTTGCCATGACAAACCCACATCTGGCCACTTAGGCTCCTCACGAATGCTTGCCAGAATACGCGAGATGTGTTACTCGCCCGAGCTTTCGGCAAGCGTCAAATAGTACGTTAAAGGCTGCCGCGAATGTCAGCGGCTAAAGTCTCCGCCCATGAAGCCCGCCGGGTTACTACAACCCATCGAACCACCTCATAAGTCATTCGGGCAAGACGGCTTAGATATTCTTGGGCATTTTCCTCTATAAACCGACGGCTACAAGTGGGTGATTGTCGCGACTGACTGTTTAACCCGCTATGCCATGACAGAGATGCTCCCACGAACTGCCCTTCCACAAGGAAGTCAAGAAAGCATCTCTATTGCAGTGGAATGCCCGTGGTCTCAAATCGAGAATTTCTGATTTTAAACACTACGTTTTCGAAAATCGATTTCCCATACTTGTGATTTGCGAACCGAACGTGCAGAATGTTATACGCATTTCTGGCTATGAGGCATTCATGTCCTCTACCTGTGGTGATGTGAGCAAGGTAATTGTATATATTAGATGTGATCTGACATACGTGTTGCACCCAGTCCCGCCTCACGACGACAACCAGTACGTTTGTTTAATTGTGAAAACGAACAAGCTTACGTTCACACTCGTCGCTGTTTACCTTGCTCCTTCACGCGGCTTCGACTCTAAGCGACTGCACGACGTGCTATCAGCGACACCCGACCCTATGATTCTCACCGGAGATTTTAATGCTCACCATCCGCTTTGGGGGAGCTTGAAGATGGACTCCAGGGGAAGGAGACTAGCATCCTTTGCCACACAGCACGACCTTTACTGCCTCAGCGATGGTAGTCTAACATATTTACGCGGGCTTACATACAGCAGCTGCCTAGACTTGACCCTGGTTTCTCGGCGTCTTGAAAGAAACGTGCAATGGTTTCCAGACATCGAATCCCGTGGAAGCGACCACATTCCGACGTACCTGAAGATCAAGGGACTATCTAAATGCCCCTCCACGACACTCCGGAGAATTGACTGGTCGGCGTTTCGGTCGCACATGGAGGAAGTATGTCAGCAAGGGAACCATTCAAGTCTGGAAAACGAAATTCAAAAAGCCATGCAAGATACTACGCGTGCTTTTCAGCCTTTCCCGAAATACGAAGAATTTGAAGCCGAACTGCAGCGACTACGAGCAGTTCGCCGGCGGGCTGAAAGAAGATACAGGAGAACCAACTCCATCCATGATCTCAGAGAGGCAAGGCGGATGCAAAAGAAGATTCAACGCCGCATTGATGCACTTCAATCTCAAAGATGGAAACGTTTCTGTGAGTCGTTGGATCCACGTCAGCGACTATCTCAGATATGGCGAACTGTGCGTGGACTTCGCGTATCACCACAACAGCGTGTTCCTTTTAAGGCCCTCGCTTTGCAACAAGGTCGCAGTGAAATAGACGTTGCCGAAGAATTTTGCTCAAGACTTGCCAGCTCGCAGCCTCAACGTGCCCTTACACCATGTGCCACTCCTGTGCCACGGGATCCCCGCATGGATGTAATGTTTTACGGTGGAGGAGCTTGAAGCGGCACTAGCGACTTGCAGGCGCTCTTCGTCACCTGGGCCGGACGGCGTTACCTATGCGGCGCTCGCCAATCTTGGGCAGAAAGCACGACTCATGCTGCTAAACCTTTACAACGAGTCTTGGCGCAATGGTATGGCTCCACGTGAATGGAAATGCAGCCGCTTGGTTCCGCTTCTCAAACCTGGCAAATCACCGTTAGATTTGTCATCGTACCGCCCCATCGCTCTGGCTAGTTGCATAGGGAAAATAATGGGAAGAATGATTTTGACTCGCCTGGAATGGTACCTGGAAAGTTACAACGTGTACCCAGATGCTATGGCTGGCTTCCGGCGTGGGCGCTCATCTATAGATAATGTCATCGATTTGGTCACGTATGTTCAACATCAAAAACGGATGAAACGACTCACTGCGGCATTATTCCTTGACATAAAAGGCGCCTATGATAATATAGCACATTATGCCATTATAGAGGCTCTGATTAAAGCAGGAATCGGTGGCTGTGCAGTTATTTGACCGACAGGCATTTCTTCGTGATGACCGAGGAAGGCGCCACGACTCAACACCAAACGTTCCGTGGAGTACCGCAAGGCGGAGTGTTGAGCCCGACGCTATTCAACCTAGTGCTCGTTGGCCTAGTCAGATGCTTGCCCAACACAGTTAAAGTATCAATCTATGCCGACGACATCTGCATTTGGGCGTCTGCTGTAACACGACTGCAGGTACGAGCACGTCTACAAAAGGCAGCTACCTTAACATCACTGTACTTGCGAAAACAGAACTTAGAGCTGTCTTCAGAGAAATGCTGCCTTGTTACTTTCACTCGGAAGGCAATGAAGCGTTATTCTGTAAGTGTTAACGGACAAGCAGTTGCAAATGCACGTAAACACCGCTTTTTAGGGGTAATTATCGACCGCGACCTATCATGGAGCCCCCACGTTTCGTACCTAAAGAAAAGGTTGCTGACAATAATACATCTCCTCAAATTTCTCGGCGGAAAGTCATGGGGCACATCGGTGCGATCAATGCTGCGGCTTTATTACGCCTTGTTTCTCGGTTTCGCAAGATACAGCCTCCCTGTGCTTGGTAACACCTGCAAAACAAAACTGCGTGTACTCCAGGGACTACAAGCTCAAGCCCTAAGGACGTGTCTCGGTCTTCCGAGGTGTGCGTCTACAGCGGCAACGATTGTCATAGCTCGAGATCACCCAATATCAACGTACTTGGTAACCGACGCTCTCAGAGCGCATATTCGCCACGTTGCCCTACTACCTTCTCACCACCTTGCCGCTCTAGCTACCCGCAGAAAGGCCACACGCAACTATCAGTCGTATGATTGTTGCCAATCGCACCTCATTGCCATTGAACTACATGCCTGCAGCAAGACCATCCTCACCTTTATGGGGCCTGCACAGACCTGAAGTACGCCTCACCATCCCAGGAATCACTAAAAAGGCTAACATGCCGTCGTTTGCCCTAAAGCAGGCCACATTAGAACTTTTACATGAGGTGCACAGTGGCCGCGTACACGTTTACATCGACGGCTCCGTCACATCTGCAAGTTCAGCTGCTGCTGCTGTGGTGATACCAACAAGATCCGTCGAAATACAGCTAAAAACGTCGCAGGTATCATCAACGACAGCTGCTGAACTGGTAGCCTTGCGTGCGGCTCTTCATTTCATTCAGGAAGAACCACCCCATGCATGGTCAGTCTTCTGTGATTCCAAGGCAGCCCTCAGAGTGTACTCTCAGCACTGCGCCATGGATCACATGAACAGCTCGTCGCAGAGATCAGAGAAGTACACCATCGCATAGTTGACGAAGGACACGATATCATATATCAGTGGTTGCCTAGTCACTGTGGCATACACGGCAATGATCGAGCAGACGCAGCTGCCCGATCTGCCCATGACGGCGTCAGCTGCGTTGCCATTCCTCTTTCGAGAGCCGACGCAGCGAAAAAACTTGCCGTACTGGCAAACGACCTGACATTAGCTCAGTGGAATTCATCCGATTTCACAAGTGCACGACTTCATACCCTGGACCCTAATTTACAACTCCGTATTCCGCCCGAGCTTCCACGACGCGACTGTACCCTTCTAGTTCGTCTATGGCTTGGAGTAGCATTCTCAAATGCGTATTCCTTTGTTATCGAAATGTCCAACAACCCACTTTGTGACTTCTGCGGGTGCAATGAAACAATCGCACACCTTCTTTGTGAGTGCTCTCGTTACAAGCCGCAAAGAGCAGTCCTCTCAGCCACCCTAGACAAACTGGACAAGCGCCCACTGACAGAAAACAAGATCCTTGGATACTGGCCTACGCGAACATCAGCGCGATCGGCTATGAAGGCGCTGCTGCGGTATTTAAAATACACTGGACTTTCTGACAGATTGTGACTTCACTGTGTGACGCAGGATTGTACGGTGCACTGCATAACACTAGGAACGCCTTTGCGGGCTACGTGACAGTGCCCACAGAAACAGTGTGTGTACGTGCGTGTGTGTGTAGTGTTTTTTTTAATCCTTCTCTCTCTCACCTATCGCATCCGCTTGCCCCTCCCTCAGTACAGGGTAGCCAATCGGAGATAATCTCTGGTTAACCTCCCTGTCTTTCCTTTGCCTTTCTCTCTCTCTCTCTCTCTCCCACGAACCACGGCTTCTGAGGTAGCGCAGTTCTTCATGTGCCACATTGTATTGCGTCACGGTGATCTGTCCACTGTAATCACAGACAGAGGGACGGCGTTCACAGCACAGCTCATGGACGAAATTTTTCAGTTGAGCAACACTAGGCATCGAATGACTACTGCTTACCACCCGCAGTCCAATGGACTTACGGAGTGCTTAAACAAAACCATCACAGACATGATATATATGTACAGGGTGGTCCTTTATGAAAGGGCATACGCGAGCGCGTGGCCTGTGCTCTGCGGAGGTAGGGTGCCTCGATCCGCGCTGCTTCGTACAGGGTGGTGACGCGTGCGGCAGCGCCGCCATATTGTGTCGGAGCCCGTAGCGTCGCGCTATGACACACACCGCAAATTTAGGATCTGGGTTTGCTGATTCTAATAAAGTTAGTTTCATTGCGGTTTTACGCGTGTGTGTATCATTATATTGCTACGGCACAATATGCGCGATCACGAAAGGCCAGCAGTGTGAAGACGACGACGACGATTAGAAGCTAGCGCGGGCTGTTGCCTCTTGGCCAAGCGCAGCGTATTTTCCTTGTAAATATATTTGTACATAGCTTTTCGTCTGCGTCTTCCTACGTAACATATCTGGTGGAGGTGGACGTTCCCTGTACCTCGTCACGGAGCTTCGCAGTGGACGGTACGTCGAGCCTTCCTTCATGGCTCCCGGCGACGACAACCCGACTCCGCCGGCTCCGACACCTGCTGCCACTTCGACGACCTACATCACTCTCCCCGCTCCCCGTGATCCTGGCGTATTCTCGGGCCAAGATGGGGAAGACGTCGATGACTGGATCAGCCTGTATGAACACGTCAGCCGCAATAACCGGTGGGACCCTACTATTATGCTCGCCAACGTAGTCTTTTACCTCGGTGGCACACCTCGAGTTTGGTATCGCACGCACGAAGATGAGCTCACCAGTTGGGATTCACTTAAGACACAGCTTCGAGACTTGTTCGGCAACCCCTACGGTCAACAACTTGCCGCGCAGAAGGCGCTTTCCGGCCGTGTGCAGACGTCAACAGAGCCCTATGTCACGTACATTCAGGACGTCTTGGCTCTGTGCCGCAAAGTTGACACCCACATGACTGAGTCAGACAAGGTTTCCCACATCCTCAAAGGCATTGCCGATGACGCCTTCAACTTGCTCGTCTGCAACAACGTAGCGACGGTGGATGCTGTTATAAGAGAGTGCCGCCGCCTGGAACTCGCCAAAAGCCGACGTATTGACCAGCAGTTTGCCCGTCTGCCCAACACCCCAGCGACATCTTCCTGTGCCGACGCTCCTCGTCCCAACAACACTGCCGATGTTACCAGGATCGTCCGGCGTGAGATCGAGGCCGCCTATCCGGCTGCCTTCGACTCCAGTCCCACCAACACATCTGCAGTCACGGTCTCACTGATCCAGGCAGTTCTCCGCCAGGAGTTTGAAAACATGGGTCTTCACACCATCTGCTCGGCCCATCGCCCTAATACCCGCCCGGCTTCTTCGATTTCGCCCCGTCCCGCATCTTCTTACCCACCACGTTTCCGCAACCCATCTGAATGGCGCACTGCTGACGACAAGCCTATTTGTTTCCACTGCCATCGAATCGGGCACATTTCTCGGCACTGTCGTAGTCGCTGGAGTTCCCCGAGCCGGCCTACTTATACTGCCTACTCTCGCCCCTCAGGTGGCCCTTCTCGTCCCTATGCCGCACGCTCCGATAATGCCGCCACTGATTCTCCTGCAACGAACCGCCCCTATTCTCGTTCGCCTTCGCCCCAACGACGACAATCTCGCTCTCCTCAGCCCCGTCGCTCCTATTCGCCGACTCCCTTCGGACGCCGCTCCCAGCCGGAAAACTAGACGATGCAGCGCCTCGAGGTGACGCTGCATTGCTCCCTACGCCGCCAAATCCTCTACTGACTTTGCCCACTCATCTGAACCTTCTTGACGTGCAAGTCGACGGTGTTTCTGTGTCTGCTCTCATAGACACTGGGGCGCATTTGTCCGTAATGAGCGCTGACCTTCGTAACCGGCTCAAGAAAATTATCACGCCCGCCACGACGCCTGTTGTCCGTGTCGCCGATGGCGGAACAGCCCCCGTAATTGGTATGTGTACCGCCCGCGTCTCCTTCGCCGATCGCTCAACAATCGTGCTATTCACAGTCATCGCCCACTGTCCCCACGACATCATCCTCGGCTTAGACTTCCTTTCCGCACATTCTGCTCTCATCGATTGTTCCGCCAGTACTCTCCGCCTTGACCTGCCTGTTCTGGATCCTGCTGAACCACACCCCAGTCGCCTCAGTTCCGCCGACTTCGTTCGCTTGCCACCTTCGGCACTGACCTTCGTTGACCTAGTGTCATCCCCACCAGTCCCCGACGGTCACTACATCGCGGCTCCTATGCAAGACGTCCTCCTTACACATGGGATCACAGTACCCCATACAGTTTTATCTATTACGGCGAATTGCGTCTGCCTGCCAGTGGTCAACTTTGGCTTGACGACACAAGTGCTGCCACGTGGGATGTCTTTGGCCCAGCTTTGTTCCTTCGAGGATCACTCAGTAGCATCCATTGCAGTAGACGACACTTCATCCGATACTCCTCTACCATCGCAGTCGGCAAATTGTACCATCGCTGACTTACGGAAAATGATTGCCCCCGACTTGCCCTCCGAGCACGCTCGTGAACTCTACCGCGTTCTGTTTTCCTACCACGATATTTTTTTACTTTAACGATCGTCCTTTAGCCCAAACTACAGCTGTCAAACATCGCATTAATACCGGCGATGCCCCTCCTATTCATCGCCGCCCGTATCGAGTGTCACCAGCTGAGCGTCAAGTTATTCACGCAGAAGTTCGCAAAATGCTTGCCAAGAACATTATTGAACCATCATATAGTCCATGGGCGTCACCTGTAGTACTGGTCAAAAAGAAGGATGGCTCATGGCGCTTTTGCGTGGATTATCGGCACCTTAACAGGGTTACCAAAAAGGACGTGTATCCCCTACCTCGGATTGATGACGCCCTTGACTGCCTCCACGGTGCTCGCTATTTCTCTTCTATTGACCTTCGCTCCGGCTACTGGCAGATTGCCGTGGACGATCTCGACCGCGAGAAGACTGCTTTTGTCACACCCGACGGTCTTTATCAATTCAAAGTGATGCCGTTCGGTCTATGTAACGCCCCTGCCACTTTTGAACGCATGATGGACTCCCTTCTTCACGGTTTCAAATGGTCCACGTGCCTGTGCTACTTGGACGACGTTATCGTATTCTCCCCAACGTTCGCTACGCACCTCGAGCGCCTCTCAGCAGTCCTGGACGTTTTTCGGCGAGCCGGTCTGCAACTCAACGCATCGAAGTGCCAATTCGGCCGTCGCCAGATTACCGTCCTTGGACATCTCGTTGACGCGAACGGAGTGCAACCGGACCCAGGCAAGATCCATGCTGTTACGCACTTCCCTGTTCCGAAGTGTGTCAAGGATGTGCGCAGCTTCATCGGCCTTTGTTCGTACTTCCGCCGTTTCGTGAGAAATTTCGCCGCCATAGCACGACCACTAACCGACCTTTTGAAAAAAGACGCTCCTTTCCAGTGGGGCGATAACGAGGCCTCTGCATTCTCTCATCTAATCGACATTCTCACAACGCCTCCCGTTTTGGCCCATTTCGATCCTTCTGCGCCTACCGAAGTCCGTACTGATGCCAGCGGTCACGGAATTGGAGCAGTAATGGCCGATCCTTTTCCGTTGTCACAGACCATCACGCGCTTTGCTGGTTATGCTCACTGAAAGATCCTACAGGAAGACTTGGTCGCTGGGCCTTACGCCTCCAAGAATATTCGTATACTGTCACCTATAAATCTGGCCGACTACACAAGGACGCTGACTGCCTGTCTCGCTACCCGGTCGACGAGCCTGACGACACCGACAGTAGTTGCGCCAACGGCATTTTCTCTGTCTCTGCCTTCGGTAACATCGCCGATGAGCAGTACCGAGACCTATCGCTGCGAGCACTTATCGAGCGTCTGCGCTCTACACCTACCGACGCATCCGTTCGCCGATATGTCCTCCAGGGTGGCATTCTGTATCGAAGGAACTTCCTCCCTGACGGCTCTGACCTTCTTCTTGTCGTGCCAAAACAGCTACGACAGACTGTGCTCTTTGAGATGCATGACGCACCCACTTCAGGACATCTTGGGGTAACCCGCACGTACGACCGCGTCCGCCGCCGCTTCTATTGGCCTGGTCTCGCTCGCTCCGTTCGACGCTATGTTGCTGCCTGTGATCCCTGCCAGCGTCGGAAGACACCTCAGGTGCTACCTGCCGGTCATCTCCAGCCGATCACCGTCCCTGTGGAACCGTTCTTTCGTGTTGGATTAGACCTGCTCGGTCCCTTTCCCACGTCATCTTCTGGGAACAAATGGGTAGCCGTCGCGACTGATGACGCCACCCGATACGCTATCACTCGGGCTCTCCCTACCAGCTGCGCCACTGACGTCGCGGACTTTCTCTTGCGTGACATTATCTTGCTTCATGGCGCCCCGCGACAGCTGCTTACTGACCGTGGTCGAAACTTCCTCTCGAAAGTTATCGCTGACATTGTGCGTTCCTGCTCCATTCAACACAAACTGACTACTTCATACCATCCTCAAACCAATGGCCTGACAGAGCGGTTAAACCGTACTCTTACCGATATGCTGGCCAAGTACGTTTCCAAGGACCACCACGACTGGGACATTGCCCTTCCTTACGTAACATTTGCGTACAATTCTTCCCGGCACGACACCGCCGGATTTTCTCCCTTTTATCTACTGTACGGTCGCGAACCTACCTTGCCCCTAGACACGGCACTTCCTCCTGCTGCGGTCTCAACAAGCGAGTATGCGCGCGACGCCATCGCCCTCGCTGACCATGCACGCCAGCTTGCCCGTGCTCGACTGACGGCCTCACAGACCACTCAGCAGTGTCATTACAACGCCCGCCATCGTGACGTACAGTTTTCACCTGGTGCGCTCGTGCTCCTGTGGTCGCCCTCTCGTCACGTCGGACTTTCAGAGAAGCTCCTTTCGCGATACACAGGGCCTTACCGCGTGCTGCGCCAGGTGACGCCTGTGACTTACGAAATTGCTCCTGTGGCCTCAACCTCGTCCTCTCCTGTGGCATCTAGTGATGTCGTACACGTCAGTAGGCTCAAGGCCTACTACACTGCTTCCGAGTGCGATCTTTAGTCGCTCCGGCTTACATCTCACCTCAAAAGCAGAGGTGAATTGAACGTTTGTAATAAAGCAAGTGCTAGAGTAAGCTTCGAGCCTCGAAGACCGCGAATTGTTTTCGGTGCGTCTTCGCTTATTTTACGAAATGTTTCGAAATAAAGCTCGCGCTTGTGGCCCAAACCGAACGTTTATGGAGCTACCATTCAAAATACAAGCGCAGAAGGACGTAATCACCGCAAGACGTTTTCAACTATGTTGTAGATCAGATAAGTCGTGAATTGCAAGATCAGCAAACAAGGCAAAAAAAAGGCATGGCAGCGTTAGCGATAACTGATTTCTTTTCTTTCTTTTTTTTTTTGTGGAGGGAGACATCGCACGTGCGAAATGTACCAACGCAAAAGAGCATGTGCGCTATAAATGCAAGGTGTGGTGTACTTTCTTACACAATGACAAATTAATATCAATGTAGCCATTTAGGATAATTCTTGGGTCTCTTAAACAGACTCAGGCGCTCGGCTTGTGATTACTTCCTGCGCGAACGCTAAGCAGTGCAGAATATTTTGCTCGAAAGCACACTTAAATTCTGTTATGACACTCCAAAATGAAGAAGAGCAACACTGACATACATTTTAAAAAGAAAGGAAAGGTTTATTACCAATGCATAACTGCACAAAACCACAGGAAGACAGCCAGAGAATATATAAAATGACATCCTATATACAGCTCACCAAAGCTTTCATCTGCCTGAAGCCTCATCAGCCACATGCATACAAACGTTGGGTGCATAGACTCAACAGGAGTAAGTTTATGTGCTGCTTAAGAGATGAAATAATTTCAGTTCAAGTTAACACCTGGAACTGTCTTGCTGCCATACCCATCCTTCTCATTGCTATTTGGTTGGCTCAGCCAGTGCAAATAAATGCGGAGCCGCAACGTCACAAAACTCTCCAGGAGCTTTTTCATGACATCTGGATGTTCAGCGCATACAACCGATGGTGATGAAACATTGTGCTCAAGCAGGCTTCTCAGTGTCTTGATTGGCTGTGTTAGACGGCAAATGTTTTTTTCTTCGGAAAGTTTTTTGAACACAGCTTCACATGAAGACACAAAGTTTAACACAACATGGCTTACGTATACAAGGTTCTTGCTATCTTTCAAGTATCCTTTCATGCTAACAAGGCATGCTCCTCGGAAATGTCATCAGTTGTGAGAATTTCCACACACGAACGGCAAGCCTTTGGTGTCTTTACAAAATGACGAACCAAAACGCCTGCCAAATGAGCCACGATGTCGCTTTCAGCTTCACTCAAAGGTTCTATTTCACCAATGTCATGGCTCGCTACTGAGTCTGCTATTTCGCTTTGTAACTCCTTGATTTCTTTAGCAAAGAAGTCTACGAAGTAGCTGCTATCGTCTATTTCATAGCTTGAATTATGTGAAACCTTCAGAAACTGGCTGACCGACACTATCTTTAGAGCATTTTTCAAGTCGTATACACTTGGCACTGGTGAAACCATTCGTATACGACTGAAAATAAGTTTTCTAGGCAGTCCTGTGTCAACCTTCCTGTAAAAAAAAACTTGTAGCCACATTCAAGCAGTAGGACAGAGTGTAGTTTCAGCACCACTGTTGTTGTCATTATTAAGCCTGCTTGGCATGGCTTCCACACTTTCTTGACCCCAATTCCCGAACCTTCCATTACTCTTACTGTGAGTCGAAGTGTTTCAATGGCTTCTTCATATTTACTCTTATTTTTAAAACTCAAACCGACAACTGGGTGGCGAGATGTCATCAGAGTGTACCATTTAAATATGAGTTCGAAAAACCAGGCAGTAGTTTCTGCTTCCAATGGCAGTTTTCCAATCTTGATAAAACATCTTACTCCTCAGGACTTCAATAAAGTTCTTGACTGACTGACTATGGCTGATGGGGCTTCTCGGAAAAACTGCACTGCGATTCCTACTTTCATTTTTGTGAAATGTCCATTCGACAGATGCGCACTATTCAGATTTGGAACCACTCGCAGCTGTTCTGTGTCCAACTTCAAAACAGTTTCTAAATGATCTATGGTGACCTCGCTACTGGGCAAACAGAATTCTGAAATGATTTGTTCACTCAGATGCATAACATCTTTGCGCACAAGGTGGCCTCTGATGTTCTTAAGAACATGGGATGGGTCTGGCTTATAAAACTGTGACTTGCTGCTGTTCTGCGGCTGAGGCATACTGCATACTGTGACCGAATGACGAGAAGATGACAAGTTCAGACTCCTCCACATTGCACGATTAGAGCTGCCCATATCACAAGTGACACAAAGCACACGCAAGGAAACGTCCGCACAAAGCTTCAGTAAATGAAGAACAAAGTCTTTAAGCTTGTCTCCATTGACAAATGAGCCAGTATAATGGTATGCAATCACCTTCTTCCAACGCGAATTGATGCCACCAACCATAAAAACGAGTGTATGGTTGGCAGGCTGATCACACTCAGGGAGGGTTATCTTGCCAAGGAAGGAGTCCCAGCCGCGGTCAAGCTCCACACCTTTCCTAATTTCCATCTCATCCATGAAAAGAACGCCGTCCTTTTCAATGTCGGTCATTGCTGACAGTTTGGTCTCCATGACACTAAGGATTTCAGTGAAGACGCCCGGCTTGAAAGAAAAAGGCTGTAGTCGTCTGCACAACGTTCGTCGTGAAGGTAATGGGTTGCCTTGTTCCAACAGCAAGTCATACCCAGTTGAACCACATGCAAACTTTAGTTGCAGTGCCTTCTTTATGAAGCATAACTGCGAGTCGGCCTAGTTGGAACAGATTCATCTTTATGGTCTCACTGTTCTAGACACAACCTTTCCAGTCAGTTTTTTGCAAAGCGGCTTTCTGATCATCATTAAGAAATGTAAGGTTCGCGGTCAATGAAGAAAGGTTCTCCTCCAGCTTCCTCGATTTTTTTAAACTCGCCTTCAACTTCCTACTCGCCTGCGTCAGGCTTTCTTTCAGTTCGTTGTTTTTTCTTTCAGCGTCTTGAAGTGCTTTACGCAGTTCACTTGCGGACATAAAGGAGATATTTTTTCCAAAGCTGCAGAGCTCGTGCATATTTTCTTGGGAGGGCCACTCTTCTTCGCTGCTCTCCGTAGAAAACATCTGAGCATCTGGTTCTTCTCTTGAGTGAAGTGGTGATGTGGTTTCATTCCCTTGAATTTTAACACCAGCCAAGGGAAGTCGAGGTGCTGGCTTCTTTCTCTGCGTGCGTGCCGCTGTGCAAGACCAAAAAACAGACTGTCAGATGCTAGACGCGGCACTTTAAACTTCATACAAAAAAATGGCCTCTGGCGCTATCGCACTTGCGCCTGAAGTCAAAGAGTGTAGGCTGAGCGCTTGATTTAAGAAGCCGACGACCATCTTGCCGCCTCCCCTCGAACTGGTCGTCACAAAAGTGACGCTAAAAAAAATGTGTTTTGAATGTTTCAGTCATGAGACTGTAGGTGCGGAAGGATTGCACTGAGGATACGAGAGGCAAACTGCAACCCATTTTTATCCCGCTTAGGTTGTCAAGTTGCCTAACTTCACGATAAAATTAAATGTAAGCATGAAGGCCGCTTAAAGCGCGGATCCAATACATGAATAGAAAGCAAGACACTTACCTCGCTAATTCTTGAATTGTCCGTGGCTTTCCAACAGTCGCGTCTCACTTGAATTTCCCACTTTTTTCTGCGTTCCGAGTCACGGGGAAACCGAAGGCACCTATGACCCTTCTCTGTTGCGCTGGTGCACAAAGGTACGCAGCAGCCTGGCATGGTAGAGTTTGCTGGCTGTTAAGCTGTGACACACGCTTCACAGCACATACCGAGCCGTACAAGTCACCCCAGCAAATATGACCGCGGCCTCGTGGAAACTGCAAACACTACACAACACGACAACAAAAGGTGCGCACACGTGCGTCCGTGTCTACCGCTCCGACACAATATGGCGGCGACGCGGCGCGGGCCTGGTCAAAAGGTGTCACCACCCTGTACGGCGGGAGGCGGCGCTGACATCGAGGCACCCTATGCGGAGCTTTATAAGTGATGAGGAACAATGGAAAAAGAATGATTAGAGAGAATAACGATAGAGATACTGTTAAGAACGGCCAGCTGCAGTGCAAGTTTGCCACCCACTTACGACTATAGGCGGCAACATCCCGGCGCTGTTAAGAACGGCGAGCTGCAGTGCAAGATTGCCACCCACTTACGACTATGACGGCATCATACCGGGAGCGTCGCCGCCAACTTCTAGCCACAGCGTGACTAAATCGACTTTGTGACGGAATGAGTTCGGCGGGCCAACTATTGTTCCCAAACTCCCCAACGCGCTACTCGGAACGGCTCCGAGTTCTACGGGGCCCCTCTGACGTCGGCTCCGGACATTCGAACGTGTGTGCCTTTGTGTGCGTAGACCGTCCTGCGGGGAGGCGGCTAGTTTGCGATCACCAAACGAACGTTCGCGTCGCCTTGTACCGCGGGAGGACCGAGTGTTTAAAAACAGCTGTTGTGCGGATGCTCGACATACTTTTCTCAAGCAGTCATGTTAGACTGATGTACTTTCTCAAACAGTCATGTTAGACTGATTTAAATACTGTAAATAAACCCATATTCCTCGTTCTCGATGAGAAGCAGTTCTTCCCTTCATCAACGTCCTCAGCGTGGATAAGTTGGACGACGGCATGGGCCAGCTACCTTCTAATTCATGCCCGACTCCAATCTTGACAACGGATCACGAGCGATGGGATTGAGCCCCCAATCCTGACAATACATAGGGTCCACAGAAAATGCACGGGGAAGCCTACACTAGGGGCGGGCCAACTTGAAATTTGGGTGTAGGCTAGCATAAATTTGGGAGTGGGCCAATTTAAATTTCGGGGTGCGTCAACTTAAAATTTGGGGGTGGGCCAACTTAAAATTTGGGGGTGGTGAAATTAACATTTTGGGGTGGGCCAACATAAATGTTGGGGATGGGCCAACTTGAAATTTGGAGAAATTTGGAGGTGGGCCAACTTAAATTTGGTAGTGACTCAAGTTGAAATTTGGGGGTTGGCCAACTTAAATTTGGGGGTAGGCTTATGCATACTTTGACAACTCCGGTAGAGTTTAAATTAAATTATGGGGTTTTACGTGCCAAAACCACTTTCTGATTATGAGGCACGCCGTAGTGGAGGACTCCGGAAATTTCGACCACCTGGGGTTCTTTGACGTGCACCCAAATCTAAGTACACGGGTGTTTTCGCATTTCGCCCCCATCGAAATGCGGCCGCCGTGGCCGGGATTCGATCCCGCGACCTCGTGCTCAGCAGCCCAACACCATAGCCACTGAGCAACCACGGCGGGTGCCGGTAGAGTTTCTGCCTGCTTCTTTTGCAGTGCGGAGCCCTGGCTACCCACTCCCCCCAGAGCATGAATAAACCTCACCTGATTCAAAGCGTTTTAGGAGAGAAGCGCACTCAGGAGAAACTTTACCTAAGGTAAATAAACGTAATTACTTGGATATTTAATATTCGGGCTTGGTTATTTCTATAATGATGACATTTGCTCAATTACCTTATTAATTAACCTTAGTTAAGGTATGGCGAAGACGTTTGTATCTGTAATTAATAATCAAGCTTACTTAATTAGGTCTAACTAATATCAAGGTACCCTTTATTCTTGTTAGGCTCCGTTGATTTATCCTGAGTAATTTTTTATTGGTCTAATAATTTAACATAAATTGATTTTAATTAGCCTCCGTATTCCTAATTACCCTAAGTTAATCGCCGTTACACTTAACTAATTGTATCGTAACTAATCTTATTCGTATTTGTTAACCTTATTTACAATTATACCTCTCAGTACTCACTATATGCAACCAAAATCATAAATCTCATTAGTCATACACAACCATAAGGCATTTTCATATACAGCTCCATCGGACATCATGTATACCTATGCGTGCAGTACATCGTGTCACGCGTTTCACACAGAAAAACGGAGGGACGGAGGACGGACGGACGGACAGATGCACGGACAAAGTTCCGAGCGAAGTAGCCCTAGAATGCTTACGCATTAATATATATACGCCAGGAGTACCTAAGGAGGCGTAAGTTGGCGCTTGCACATTTACAGGGCGCTTGCGTATCCAACGCGGTTTCCAAGCAGCAGATGCGCTGCAGGCCCCGCTCCTTGCGCAATAGTCACGCGAGGAGGGTGGGGGGGGAGGAGAGGGTTCCAGCTAATTCTAGCAGGCGCTTGCCTATCGGCCATGCCTGGTTATTCTGGCTGCCAACAGATGACGCCGCAAGAAGACGCGCTTCTCCTTGCTGCCACTTGCTGGCGCCTTAAGCAGCCTCCGCATAAAGTCCCTCAATCATTTAAAAGTACCGCCAGGCTTTGATCCAGCCGACAACGCCTGCGATAGGCTGATCGGTGACATGTGACCTTGCTCCGCCCCTTTGCGCCATGAAAGTTCCTGCGCGCCGGGCGAAGAGCGCGCGTTTACCCTGTTGTGCTTTGCACATCGCTGCGATAATTTCGTTCTGGGAGGTCTGAAATGCCTTGTTGCTGTGCGGTTGGGTGCCGAAACCGGACGAAGGATGGCAAGAAGTTATTTTGCATCGCGCGCGGCAACCAGAACCTAACCAGACGAAAAGTATGGTTACACAGAATTGCACGGACGGACTTTGAACCGTCGGTAACAGCACGACTATGCGAGGCAAGTAACATACAACGATACAAAGGTGCGATAGAAAGTATACACGTGCGTGTGTCGAGCGGTGATAGTATTTCACTCGCGTGCATGAATGTTGAGGGCCGAAGTTTGTGGAGATTATTTATTTTAGTTCGCTGTGAGCCCGCTGAATAGATCGGTATGACCTAGGATGCGAAGGACCGAAATGCCTTGTTGCTGTGCGGATGGGTGCCGAGATCAGACGGAGGACGACAAGAAGTTATTTTGCATCCCGCGCAGCAAACAAAACCTAACCAGAAGGTAATTCTGGTTGCATAGAAATGGACGGTAAGACTGAACCGTCGGTAACTGCACGACTATGCGAGGAAAGTAACGTAGAGCGATACGAAGGTGCGAGAGAAAGTATACACCTGTGTGTGCAGAGCTGCAGTATTATTTCATTCGCGCGCATGAATGTTGACGGCCGAAGTTTGTGGAGATTACTGATTTTAGTGCATTACGAGCCCGTTGACTTAGCAAGTGCAGTATGACCTAGCATGCAAGTAAATAGTGGGGCAGAAACGCATTAACTCGCTGACAAATATCCGCATTGCGTTACGTGCGATAAAAAATAAAATTCAGCAGCGAATTCTACTTTTGCACTTTCCTCTGTTTGCGCGCGCGTTGTTAACTGCGCTTTACAACATGTCTAAAATGTAATTTCCAATATCCTAATCGTATTTTGTGCATTGCATATGTGAATAAATATATTGCTAAGTGCCTGCATTACTCTGTTTTTAAAAACGAATACTGCATAGCCACAGCTACTGGCCGTCAAATAATAAAGCGTAATACAGTATATCAAAGTACATTACATACAGCTGCGAGCTCGTTCCTTCCAAGTTTCCCTTACACTCGAAGATGTTTCAGTAATCGGCAATGCCATTTTACTGATGAAAAACACACAACTGCAAATGAACATAAGAAAACGCCACAAGCGATACACGGATTGCCAGCAAAACACAGTGCAGTAATAGCTGGGTCAATCCGCGTGCGTTTTGTATAAGGGCCCTCAAATTCTTACGGGGCTTCAGCGGTGCACGGAGGCGAAAAGGGATAAACACAACAATGCGCGTCATGATTCGAGTTTACGCGGCGACGTCGCACGGTTCACGAGAACAGTCAACCACATTCACACCCGCGCACACACTACGCTCGATGTTGGTGTGCCGCGAGATCAGATCGCGCTGGCAGCCCGAACACGATCGAGGAGACATGCTGACACGATCCATACCGCCTCTTCATCATGTCACGACAGTTGCACTGGCTCGTAGCATTGAACCACAAGACACAGCAGTCGTCGTGTAATCGCTACACGACAGACACACTCAGCGACAAGAAGACTGTTGGCGCACTCGTTTCCACAAACACACAGGATGTTGTTTAGTTGCCGTGAGGGTCGCGCGCTTTGAGAATCGCACGTTTGAGCGACGTTATGTCGAAAGATTTCCGGTCCAAGCGACTGTCAGCCTTCATTTTTACACGACTTCTTCGTTCAATGCAACCGCTATGTGTACGCAGCACACTTACATGCAAAAGATTTCACAGAGCATACGGGATTAAGCGTAAGCAATCACCAAGGCTCGCGCGGTGATTGAGCGCAAACGAACGAAATGTAAACACGCGGAATCGAGGCGATCAAACCCTCATTACGCTCTCTTCAGCTATTTTCTTGGAGCACTCATTTGAAATTAAAGGACTAAATTTAGCAGTTCGGGTCCTTCTTTCGTTTTTCGCCACAGTCAGGCACCAGTAGGTTTTATTTCCGCGCGTATGCAGATATTTTTTCACCTCATGAATGCCGCGGCGCCGCGGTTTAGCGTGGGCGCCGTCTGCTACGGGAACTTCCTAGGTGGCGCGCGCGGCAGATGTCGCTACCTTGGAAATTATAGAGGGACCTTACCTCCGCATAAACCTTCGCAGAGCACGGGCCACGCGCTCGCGTTTTCCCTTGTAAAGAACCTCCCTGTACATCGACGTATAGCACAAAACATGGGATCATATTTTGCCTTACGTGACCTTCGCGTATAATACCGCCGTGCAAGAAACGACGCGCTTTACACCATTTCGTCTTCTTCACGGCCGCGAAGTTCAGACGATGCTGGACGCTATGCTGCCGTGTCAAGACGACGAGCGTCTAACTACCGACGCCGAACAATTTGCTCAGCGCGCTGAGGAAGCTCGCCAGCTTGCGCGGCTGCACATCGGTCAGCAGTAGCACGCAGATGCACGGCGTTATAACATCCGCCACAGACAAGTACGCTACAACTCCGGCGACCAAGTGTGGGTGTGGACTCCTGTTCGCCCTCGTGGCCTTAGTGAAAAGGTGGAGCCGGTATTTCGACCCATACAAAGTGCTGCGCCGCATTAGTGACGTGAACTATGACGTCGTTCCGAACAGTGTGGCTCAAACACGGCATATGACAACAACCGAGCCCTGACATCGTTCACGTCATGCAAAAGGGTAGAAAGTTGGGCGAGTTGTTACGGTAACATGATCTTGAATTGTAGCGCGAAGTGACACAGACAGATATTAGAAGCAGACAGGACGAGCGCTCGTCCTGTCTGCTTCTAGTCTTTGTCTGTGTCACTTCGCGCTACAATTCAAGATCGTCCTGTCTGCTTCTAGTCTCTGTCTGTGTCACTTCGCGCTACAATTCAAGATCGTCCTGTCTGCTTCTAGTCTCTGTCTGTGTCACTTCGCGCTACAATTCAAGATCGTCCTGTCTGCTTCTAGTATCTGTCTGTGTCACTTCGCGCTACAATTCAAGATCATGTTATCGTTCACGTCGTACGCATGAAACCATATGTTGTGCGTTCGTGATTATTTGTTTTTCTTTATTTACTCATTTCTTTATATTTGCGCTCATATGTGCAGCTTATGCGGTAATTTTTCTGTTTCTTTAGACTCTGCACGTCACGCTTCACCTCGGCTGTGCTAGTCTTTCCTGTGGCGGTCACTGTGTTCTTTGCGCCAGCGTCTTCCTTGACCACGTTTTTGTTTCGCTTACACCGCTTCTTAAGCATCGAGCCAATTCTCTTTTCGCGGAAGGGGGGGAATGCCAGCTGCAGTAGTGGGGATAGTGCAAAAGAAGGGACAGGAAGGACAAGAAGGTAGAATTGCGGGTGCTACTCCTCTCCCCCCCCCCCCCCCCCCCACTCGCTAGTCTGGTCTCTCCGCCGTTGTTTTTCAGGAGCCAGCTGTCCAGTTTTAACGTCGTTAGTCCTCTTTGAAGACACGTGACAACATGTTGCCCACCCACAACTCCACAAAACTCTTCGTAGGTACTACGGCGTGCAGTATTTCGGCTGTGGGCAGCCCTGAATTGAAACGAAAATTAAATATTGTGTCAGTGACGCTGATCTCCCCGCCCGATTAGAAGATGCCACCTGCTTCCCTGCAGTGCGGGGGCCAATGCTATGACAATTACGAGTTCTGCTCATTCTGATCCATAAAGCCTTTCTTTATTTGCTGCTATTGGCAAATGTCATTATCCTAGCTGCGGTACCGCCACAAGGTTGGGAATGGAATAAAGCATGCTTCAAGTCGATTCCTGGCGTCCCCATGCAAAAGAGAGAGAGGGTGCGATGAAGCCCGTGCCAGCGAAAGCTTACGCTACTGTTGGTCTGCACTCGCAATGGAGAAGATAGAGATCGACGTCACTGGTGCAATATTTATTATTTCTTTCGGTACTTCCATATTGGGTCACCGGCAGTGCCAAAGTACTGCAGGCTCTAGCACCCAAGACGATTTTGTTTAAAGAAGTTTTTGTTGAGTTAATAATATGACTTTGAGCCCTCAATTCCCGAATTGGAATGTTCTGTCTATAATTGCTAATTGAGCAGTTATTTAAACTATCGTATTTTAAGACAGCGCGGACCGAACGGGAGAGGGACCGAAGGGCTACATCGCCATACGGTATGTTTAGCGATGCCCGCTCCGAGCACGAGTGCACCGCACATGAAACGTTCCGCTAAAGCGAGTAGTTTAGCGACCACTTAGTAAGTTAAATATTTTCTCCCGCACATTCGTGCAATTATTACGTGGGATGTTGATAAAGCTGCAGCCGACAATTCTGCGGCAATATACACATCTGGCACATCGGGTACATGAGCTCGGCCTGCTGGTTACCGGATCATTCTTTACCGTTTCCACGCACTCAAGCCGGTGGGTAGAGCCGGGTCTTGAGACATATATGACACCCCCCCCCCCCCAACTGGCACCTGGCACCCGGGGCCCACGGCCCCCCGCAACCCCCCCCCCCCTTTACTACGTCACTGCTTGTGAGTCTGCTCATGAAACGATGTACAGGAAACGTCCCGTATCTAAAGGGCTGATAACGTGCGCGTTCGTCTGAGCGGCAGTTATTTATCTGGAGATAACCCCGCTACATTTATTACTCCAGAATATTGAAACGTGTTTTCCACTGCTTTATACATACATACATACATACATACATACATACATACATACATACATACATACATACATACATACATACATACATACATACATACATACATACATACATACATACATACATACATACATACATACATACATACATACATACATACATACATACATACATACATACATACATACATACATACATACATACAACTTTATTTCAGTCACCGTCACACGCCCACAAGCGCAAGTCGCTTGTGGGCGGGTGACGGCAGACATGAGGTGCTGCTAGCTCTCTGCTATCAAAAGAAATACAACGTATATTATACATATCGCAACAGCTTGAAAAGAACACTAAACATGAATATTTTACTGTGTTAGTTGCATGAGAAAAAAAAACTAATTTGATTAAAAAAATTCCCGCCATTTTTTCAGGAAAATGGTAAAGAAATACATATATATCAAGAAATCAATCTTTTTGTTTACAAGACAATAGTGAAGACAATGATAGGAACTGTTTATTTAAAAAAAAACACAATAGACACACAATACCTGTCAAGTATTTTGGAGATAAAGTAACCTCTTATTTTTGTAAATCTCCATGGTCTTTTTGTTTCCATTCTTTGCATCCAATTCACTGTCTCTTTCACTTTCTTTCTGATGACTCCTGGTTATCTTTTTTTTTTACACTTTCAATCACCCTGTACTCGGTTGCCAACTTGCTTGACTTCTTCATACATTCTGTGTCAACGCTTTTCAGGTACCGATACTTGTGCACTTTATCCACCTATTTAATTTTATCCATGTTCCTGAGTCAATCCTTAAAACTAATCTTTACTCTGCGCTTGCTATGACTTCACACGACGCACCACCCATGTCACTTTGCACTGGCTCATTTGCTGTTTTTCCGTCGGCTCCCAAAGCCAACCGGCCTACCTATTGTTCGTTAACTTGCATGCGATGCGACCTATGCGACCGCCGACGCTGCCACGTGGTGGTGGTAAAGTGAAGCTGGCTTTGCCAGGTGGGTCACAGCTAAACCAGTCACGGGCCTACCCATATACCACGCAATTAATACAGGGAAAATGAGACACCCACCCAATTGTATGAATTGCTACAAAGGAAACCCATACGGGTTCCTCGAAAGAAAAGCCTCGAAGCTGAAGAACAATTTGTCCTGGTCCGGGACTCAAACCCGGGACCACTGCCTTTCCGGGGCAACCGCTCTACCATCTGAGCTAACCAGGCGACTAGCAGATGGCAGGGCGAAGTCGAACTTGTCAACAACTCGAAGCAAAGGCAAGAGTTTGAGGTAATAGTTCTGCGGAAACCCGCAACGTGGATGGGCCCGTATGGGTTTCCTTTGTAGTAATTGCTACGATTCGGTGGACGTCTCATTTTCCCTTTATTAATTACTTCTCTCCGCCTTGCGGGTTTCCGCCGAACTGTTACGTCAAATATTATGCACGTTGGCTCTTGTCTAGTGCATGGCTCGGTGAACGTCGATTCGATCGTGCTCTCAGGTGCTGCCTTTATCTTATCTGTTATCCGTTTTACTCTAACCCTTATTTTGTTTTACCTTCCGCTACTCAATACGTCGACGTATCGGCGCAATATATTTCGAAGGATAGCGTACGGCAACGTTGAACAAAGGTTGCCTACGGGCACCCCTAAATGCAAGTAAGCAAGCAAGAAAGAAAGAAAGAAAGAAGCCAAAATTTTACCAACCCTTCCGCTAGTGGAATAGTGGGGGTAAGCGGAGCTTGTCCTGCGTGCACCTGACCTTCGTTACAGTTAAGTGACCCTCAGGTAATGGTGCCGGTTTGCTTCGGCCTCCCACTCCCTCAGCTCCGGATCATCTTCTCGTTGCTGTCGGATTGCCTGGGCTCGGGCGGCTCTATAACTGCTGGATCGGCGCGCCGACGGCGAGCCCTTTCACGGGCCACTTGTCGCCGCCGCTCGTCGAAGGTTGCCCGTTTCTCCGGGGAACGCACAATGCGTGACCCTCCCACCCATTTTCCGATACTCAACTGAACAGAAACGAAACCGGCGCAGCGCACGCGAAACCCTTTCCTTCCCTTTTCATCCCAGGCGGAAGCGAAACGGCTCTGATTCGTGGCGCGCGCGGTGTGAGCGTGCAACCAATTAAACCGCCTCATTGTGTGCGCTTTCCCGCAGCTGCTGTGCTCTGGGAGCAACCGTTCTTTCTTTTCTTTCTTTTCTTTTTTTTTATTATTGCGTGACTACATCACCATTGAGACCTGCGAACCAATACAAGCTTCGGTTGAAAAAAAAAAACGACGGAAGAAAAGCGTTACAACGGGACCGATCTAACGTAGGTAGGAACCCGGCCCGCGCCCTAAAGAAACACGTCATCAAATTAATGTCTCCAATAAATAAAGCGAACTCCTTTGGCACACGAGCAAGGCCGCACTACGGCTATACACTCAGACGGAGCAGTCAAGGCTCGAGCTCCGTAGCTCTGAGAAAGAAAGAAGATTTTATGAAATAACGACCAGAAAAACAAAAAAAAAATAAGGTGAGGGCACAGGGGACACGGCGATCGACTTTCGCTGCCTCCATTCATCGATTGCGTCCTTTCGCTGCCGTGGGGCGCACAAACCCGGGAAACAAACACGCCGGCGCGGTTACACGCTCCGACAGTTTTCCAGATCTTTCCCATTTCACCACGACCCTTGCTTGGAGTGGCACTGAAAGAAGGAGCACCGCGTGCTTCTGGCGCATCGACGAGCACCGAGAGTGTATATGCACATAGCGCGAAGCGCAGTGGTGCGCATCGAGGGCGTTCGCGAAGCGCAAGACCAGGAGTCGTGTGTGAAGACGTCAGTCGAAAGCGAACCAAGAAGTCACTTCGTGCTACGAAAAGAGGAAGAAAAAAAGGGGGGGAAGGGAACGGCTGTAACGTTCAGGAAGGCGCGTCCATCGCCTTCAGAAGACAGCGTGTAAAGTGACATTGACGTACACGAAGCGAGTCTACAACATAGCGCACTGTAACCAAAGGAACGCCGAACGTTTCAGGGAAAGTGTCGAGACGGCGCGACGAGTCTAGTGCGTGCGATCTCAGCTGCCCTTGCAAGACCTAAAGGAAGACTCACGGAGTGATGAAAGTGAGGGTACAGTAACCAAATGCGATCTCAAGTTTAATGAAAGAAAAAAAAAACAAAGACATAAAACAGCGACGCGCTATGCCAATCACGAGAATACGAAACGGACGAGAAAACTTGAGGGAACCTTTCTAAGACGAGACGCTCGCAATGTAGTTTTTCCCTTCGTATAGGAATCCGGAAAAGGCTTTTCCAACGCTGCGCCGCGAGTTTCGAAAGTACGAAACTAAGTTTCTTTCTAATACTTCTTTTGTGCGTGCGCTGTATGTGCTGTTTTTATTTGGCTGTTTCTTTCAGTTAGTGAAACAAATGGTATTCTCCTTCGATTTCAATCTGCAAGGGAACCCGGAAACGCGCTCTCTGTTCGTCGCCGCTATCTGCACCGCTTTGCGCTTGCAAATCGCCGGCTTTCGTGCGCCGGAATTTCCTGTCTCGATGCAAAAAAAAGAAAGAAAGAAAAACCCCGAAAAATATAAAACACGCAAGCTCTCACTCGTTCACATATCGCGTGTCTCTCGATGGTTTGTGCAATTTCTTCATGCCAGGGAGTAGTGCAATGTGGTATGGTGTAGCTGCAACAAAGTTTTCGCCGCGCTTACAGTATAGGGTCAAATGCCCTACTCTCGGGCCTCGCTGTTTGCTCAGCTGCGTAGCTCAGTCAGACTTCACGCAAGCGCAAGTGTAAACAAGAAATCGTGATGGAAACGACTAGAACGGTTAAAAAGCACGCGTCGAAAACATGGGCGTAAGCTTTAATCTTTTTCCGGGGTTGTCACTGATATATGTCTGTTCCGAATGTTTTCTTTTTTTGCTTTTTGCTTTTTGCCAAGCACATTTGTCGCCGGCTGCTTATGATGCGTATAGGGTCTAGCTTGTTTGACGAGGCAGCCAAAGGTCACAATTGAACGCAGAAACTCACGTTTTCTTTTTCTTCTTACTTTCTTCTTTATCCTATGTGCTGTAGCTTTGATGATGATGATGATGATGATGATGATGATGATGATGATGATGATGATGATTGGGGTTTATTGGGGAAAATGGCTGTAGCTTTTGCGCTGCTTTTACTACTTGTCTCTTCTTTATTTTGCGTTATTCTTGCCCCTCTTTCACATTTGTTTTTTCGAGTTCCTCTTTATTTAAGTAGCTATTATATCCTAAGCTTTTGGAAAATGTCTTCAGCAGAAGTCTTCTAGTTCTAAAAGTTTCGTCTTGTGCGACATCGGTGCCATCCACACTGAGACTTCGTCGTTTTCTTTTATTTTTCTCTCTCTCCTGCTTTTTTTTTTTTTTTACATCGTCGAGCACCTATTAACCCTCACCAATTGTAAGGAGGCGAACCGGGTAACGCAACGGTTAGCCCTCTTGCCTTTCCTGCTTTATGGCATGTCTCTTGCTCTCGCCTCATTCATACATACTATAGCATTCATGTCATGTTGTTGTCTCAAACTGATTTTCTGAACATGTAGCCCTGTGATTACGTCGATAATTTAACACTCGCCGTCTCATAGCATCGACTGAGCGCCGAATGCATCGCTTGGCTGCGCGCTGTGTGATATGTGCACACACTGGCGGAATGTTAAGCGCATCACGCTTATTCACTTCATTGTCGAGCATAAGCAGATCGAAAATATGATTAAAGTGAAATCGATGGTTCTAGGCCATTGTGACGAGACGTTGTTATCTCTGATTTTTTTGGGCTGCAGTTATAAAACGGGCCTGATATATATAACAAAAATAGCCGGGCCTAAAGCAATCAGTCACGTCCCGAAAAAGGAAATGAGCGAGGATTGAATTGAATTGAATTCTGGGATTTTACCTGCCAAAACCACGATTTGATCCTGAGGCACGCCGTAGTGGGGGTCTCCGGAATAATTTTGACCACCACGGGATCCTTAACGTGCCCCCAATGTACAGGACACGGCCGTTTTTGCATTTCGCCCCGATCGAAACGCTGCAACGTGGCCCGGATTTAATCCGGCGACCTCGTGCTTGGCAGTGCAACGCCACAGTCGGTAAGCCACCGCGGCGGGTAAATGAGCGAGAAATAAGGAGATATAAAGCAAACGACAGTATGAGAGAAAAATGGCGCAAGTAAAGAAGACGTTCTTTAATTTGAACCTTTCTTTGCTATACCACCTCGGTGTTCGGCGCGAGTCGTCAGTTTCTTGTGTCAAAGGCACGCGAACCTGATTCTAGCAAAACCGGCTATCTAGCACCGCGTGTTGATTGACAAAGTAGTGCGGGTGAGCGCCCCTCTGTTCTGCGCAATTAGACAATAAATCACGACATAAAAGCTCCACATGAATTGTGGGCTCACACACATCTCTAAAGCACACAGGCCTCTCAATGGAATAGCGCATGATATTCGAGGACTTTTCTAATTATATATATATATTTCATAAGGAGCACTACCCGATTCTTCAGCCACTATATATGTGCCACTATGAGGCAACGAGTATATGATGTCCCTTCAATGTATTTTGATATGTGTCGTCCGCAAGCAGCATGCATCCTCGTGACATCGCTGCGTCGACGTCCCCACAGTGTGCGTATAATCAAGTCAATTTATCAAATTGTGGTGTTTTGACGTCCTGAAAACCGCACAGTGGGTTAAAGAGGGACGCTGTAGGGGAGAGGCTCCAGATTAATTAGGTGTCCACGTGGTGTTTCTTAACGTGCACCTAAATGTGGGTACGTGAGTTATTTTGCAATTCCGCCACCGTCGAAATGCGGCCGCAGCTACCGGGAGTCGAACCCACGACCTCGTGCTCAGACGCAGAACGCCATAGCGGCCGCACCGCCGCGGTGGCTCACTATATGCACCGTACTGGTTTGGGCTTTCATTTCGGCGTAGCCTCTTGAACGGCGTAGTGCATAAACACAAACATTGCACGAGATTAAAAATGTCAACTGCGCGGTGCGCAAACAAACGTTGCACGAGATTATGCGTCTTATATAGGATCGACATAAACACGATCGCACGCATCCAGCTAGTTTCGTAGCAGTTAATTACTCGCTTCGGATAGATTCCAAAACTTGAGTTTTTCTTTGTTTTCTAACTGAGGCGAACAAGAGGCAAAGAAAACGAGGGAGATAATTATTTTAACTCATATATAAAGGATTATACAGTGAAGTTGCAGCTGACCTTTTAGCACATACGCAGGTTATATCAAATACGTAAGCAAAAAACACGCTTGAAAACATAAGCCTGAACATTGTTACCAACTTCATGTTCCTACAACCACAGCGTGTTGTTATTTATTCGGTCTTTGGAGATCTTAGCTTAACAAAAGTGTATTAGAGCAGCGAGCTCGTAGGTATCTAATTTGTTACACGTGATGGCAAACAATACAAACTGCAAAGCAGCAGCTACCAGCTGGCTAAATAATAAATACATACTTGTTAGCTTGTTATTCTCGCCTTTGTTGGCGGGTGGCTATATTGCTGATATGAGCGTGGTCGCTGTTACTAAGGCTTTTTGTTAAAAAAAGAAGGCAGTCAAACAAACGCGGACTGCTAGATGTTCGATAATCGCACTCTGAAACCAAGCGTTCTAGCACTTTGAAAATGAGAACCCCCATTTACTTAAGCTGAAGAGCAAAGCCCTACGAGAAAAACTGCTTCGTCAATTTCAATTGCCGCGTGCGAGGCAGTTTATTATGACCCGCGCACTGCTACTATATAGCCGGTTAAATGACAAAACGTCGCGCTGGTTCAGCCGGGACTTGCCGTGTGATCTCAAAAAAAAAAAAAAGAAAGCGCGGAGCGCACGCACTGTGGGAATCGATGTAAGCGAAGCTGTGTATGCTGTTTGCTTTGATTGACGATAATCAGCGGCAACGTTGGCGGCGAATGGGTAATTTCTTCAATGGTTAGTCCAGTACGAGAGTGGTGAGTTGATGTTAAGCGTTACTTTGCGTGCACCACTGCTGTTTGGCTGCGTAGTCCACAGAACACACAGAGAGACGTGTTTGCTTGAGGCGTTGTTGTGCGTCTATGTTCATAATCTCTGAGAGAGTTGAGCACTATCAATGCCCCTCATGTCACATCGCATTGTGGCAGAAGTGCTAAACATTAATTGAATTACGGGGCCATACGTAATTCAATTAATTATTATAACTGTGTGTGTACATTGTGCACACGCATTCGCGATCTGCACCACGTTTCGCTGCGTAGCGAAGACGCTCCTGTTCCGCGCGACGCTTCTTTCGGGCCTGGGTGTCCTCGACGCTGAGTGCATTGGAGCCATTTTGCTGACGCCTGTTTACGTGCGTAGGGTGCATACGCGACGAGCACACTGTTGAGACGCCATGTTCAAGCGGTCTCTTAAGGCTACGGTCGATTGCATTGTTGACACTATCACGGCCCAGCAGCGGCATTTTTGTCGCATAGGAAAGCAAGCACAGCACGTGCAACACGCATAACCTGGGAAACGCTGCTGCGGCAGCGCCAGCCGGGATGCGCGGAGGCGGGCACCATCTGGTGGTGTTGCGAGAAACCCAGCGACGCGCGCAAGCAACACCACAGCACTGCACGGAATGTCGGAAGAAGAGCCAAATAAATCTTCGCTTTAAAAAAATAATCACGCAGATCCAATGCTTATCCTGGCATCTATGTGGAGCGCAGCTTCCGTGAAGCTGTTAAACAACTGCTACAAGTTCGCCCATTTCATTCCTGCGTCTTTGGCGCAAAGGAAACTGGCGCGCGTGCGTGTACTCTCGCGCACCCGTGCTACGCAATGTCACACACGCGGCGATCATCTCAGAGAGTTAATTAGTGTTGGCGCGATGGCAGTGTACGTGCGGTTGTGGCCTAATGGTTTGAACATCGGTCTGCTGTGCTGGCGAACCAAGGTTATAGGACACGTTCCTTCTTTCCCCTGTTCTTTTTTTTTTCTTATAAATTGGGGATCTATTCAGCAAAACAGCACCAGCATCCTCGGCCAGGAAAGTCCGGAGGGTTGGCAAAGAAAGCTTCGTTTTAATACCCTGATTTGCTTCGAGCAAAAATGATGCGATTTTCGTCACGATGCGTATCCGCACACCGCAATAAGGGATTGTCCTTTCGCCATGCATTACCCGAGCATTTGGTGCGGACAACTGCTGCATTAAACTGCGTAAATTTGATGATGAGTATCTCGCAGTACGAGCGCTTTCCAGATTTCTTTTAAAGCGAAGCTTTCTTCGCGATATTTTCCGGATAGCTCATTCCTGTCTTGCCGAATAGCTCATTCTTAAAAAAAGAACAAAAAGGAACCTAATTACTTGCTCAATGGCGGGATCGGACCTAGGTCTCCCAGCACAACAGCCCGACGCTCCAACCATAAGGCCCCGGGCACTCCTCGATTTTTTTTTTTTTTTTTAAAGTAATGCCTTGCTTGGAACATTACAACAACAAGCAGACAAATATGGTAAAAATATGAGTGATAACCGCTCTAAGCCAGACACGATTTATTTAAAAAAAATTATATCTATCGTCATATCAAATAAATTTATCCATTCAGGAGGCTCAAACTGTGCCCTTTTAGCTTTATTCAGTACATTCTTTCCGTGAGTCACTCCACTGTAAAATGAGCGATACATGGGTAGAGGAAACATGGTATCAAAGAGGCCCTTGCGTAACTCCGCTTTAGTTACTGTACTTAAGTATTCCATAGAAAATCGGGCATTCAGTATTCCACACGCGAGGGCTCTTTCCCTAGATATATCCTTTTGCATGACCACTTACTACACTGCATGGCGAAACCGCAAATGTCAGGAGACGACCATATAATTGTCTCTGCATCACAGGCCACAGTCGCACGTGTACTTGTATCATGTCAACGACAACTAGCTCGGGGAGGTGATCGCTGTGTGTGTCACATTAGGTAGGACGGGTGCGCGAGCGGATGCGAAGGGGCTGCGCTTGGACAGCTTGTAACGTGGACGATGCGATTTGGCCTTGCGCTGACATTGCAATAACAAAAACAAAAAAAGCAAAGCAGGTTTCACCACTATTTATGCATTTAAACAAAGCCTTCACTGTATGTAGATTCCAACAAAGTGTTTAAGGCAGAGAATTAGGCTACTTGGAATTTAGACAAAGAATTCACGCAGAAACTCCTATGCGAGTTGTCAAAGTATGCGTAAGCATTGTGCCCTTCGCTCATCTCCACGCAAACCGGTGTCCTAATCAATGCTATGAAACTTGATTCGACCAGTATAAACGACAGCGCTGCGGCGAACGCACCGCTGCGGACAGCGGCGCAAGGTGAATCGATGACGCAACCAAACTGCTGCAGGTGGTGGCGCCAGGTGCGCTGATGGCGCTCCGATTATTATAGGCCGTTATCATTCTTTAGCGCCTTATCGATCCATGTCGAACCATCATCAACCGTGATCAACCGTACTCTGACGGCGGCTGCGTATGGCGCGGGCCCACGGCCCATATTTTGAAAGCGATCTGCGATGGGGACAGAGTGCGCCGAGTGCTGATAGCTTCGTGCGCGCTGTGTTCTCGCCGCTTATTTCGTTCGCGTTGTAGCGAGAGGTAGCACGAAGCTGAATTCGCTCGCTACTGTGGGCCCTATCTTGAAAGCGATCGTCTTACGTGACGGACGGACGGACGGACGGACGGACGGTTTTCCCCGTTAGGCAAACATAGAAATGCTTATGTATTTCAAAACGTGTTTCAGCATGAAAGAAAAATGACCCCAGACGCAGAGACAAAAAGAGTACATTTTCGGTCGTCTGTGCATTTTTCGTTTTCCTAACGCGCTGGTACACGTACCTCGCCAACAATGTGCACTGAATCTGGCGCAATTTCTTTTCTTTTCTTTTTTTAGGAAAGAAAGACAGGCCAGCCTTAAAAGATGACAGCATGCAAAATGAACGAGTGAAACAACTTCCTCGAAACAGTTAATTCGATCTTAATAATCTTAATTAGTTACAGGGTAGCCCTATTTATTGAGTATAGTTATGTCCGCCTGCTCGTCTACGACGTCTTCGACTCAAAACCCATCCGTGAGGTCTAGGAAAGAAACAACCTGTATTTCAGCGCCATTGCAATTAAGCTCTTCATATAGCGCAGATTTCCTGCACAGTACAATGCCTTCTAGAGGGCTCAAAAAAGGAATATGCAGTAAGAACAATGCTTCAAATTAAGATGGATTGCGCCAGCGAAATTCAACGTTCTTTCAGCTCCGCTATCTTGACGATCCCAGAGTTACGAAATAACGACGTCAATCTTTTTGTGAGTTCTATAAAAGCTTTTAGTTGTCTCACATTTCCTTTTCCTTTATTTGCCAGTGGCGGCGACAGAGTGAGCAGAGATAAGAAAAGGTAGCTGAGAGGTTACGCGGAAGTATTTACGCTTGGGTATACTTTCAGCTTGGAAGGCTGATGGAGAAAATGTGAAGAAAAATGAAATGAGAATATGGTGGTAGTCGTGAAATTGTCTTTATTACTAATATACTCGTCGGCATAGGTTGATATTAGTTGCAGTGAGCAAAGTGAATCACACCAACGATTTTTTTTTTTAAACCATTTCACTGTCTTGAGCAGCCTGGCGTGGCATTGTGCGAGGATTATATTCGCACACATCTATCCATTTTTTTTTTAATTATCATCCGTCCTCCTGAGTAACCGATCTTGGCAATAACGGCTGCACAATTTCGTTCGAGCCAAAGCAGAACGCAGTAGAGACCGGAAACTCAAAGGACCCTAATGACATCTATAAGGCATGGAAATATAACGATTCCTTTAATCTTGTAAACATTATATTTTGGCGCGAAAAGAGACATACGAAAGAAGGACACGCACACAAATTATGCGTGGCCAACTTGCCCAAGAAGGAGTGCTGCTGTCCTTTCACTTTGGCATTTCAGAAAGTGGCCGGCGACACAATTTGTGAAGTGCATAAATATAATACAAGGGCCCGAGCCTTATACTAACCTAGCACTAATTAAGCATATTTTCTTGACAATGACACTCTTGTCGTTCTGTTCATTTTAGCAATTAAATCCTGCTCGCGTTTGTTTGTTTTATTCTTCTTCTTTATTCCTAATATCCGTATACGAGTAATACGAAAAGCTATACAGCTGGACCAATTTTCTCATGTCGCTTTTGCAAGAAATGTGCAACAAGGTCTAGTCATTTTCTTTCCATCAGAAAGACACGAAATCAAATTCTAATTGCATAGAAAAACTCAGCCCTCGTTTTTTTTTTTTCGGTTTTTTCCCCTTCTGCATTTCAATCTGCTCAAATTTCTTAGATATTAGGGCAATAAAAGGACAGGCTGCGTGGGGAAGAGGACGGGGCAGACGCTGAGTTGAATTCCTGTCCCTGTCCGGCCTCAGGCGTCTTTTTCGTTTTATTCAGGTGAAATGTATCACGTTAAGTATACGACAACCTACTAACCCAGCAAAAAGCTTTAGTTACAGCACGTCGTTCGGTAACGTTTTCCTTGAATTACCATCACTGTACGAGTAGCTCGTAGCGCGAGACACGCACTGTAATTATGCTGCCAAGTTCCGTGCTAGTGTACCTACTAATAAAGAATCATCAACCACTCTGCTATTTCTCACTCCGGCTACGAATTGCCTATGTCCCATGATTGCTTAGTGCACATTTGCAGAACGTGTTTCTGTTTCCTTCGGCAGGCTGGAAAGAGCATTGAAATGGCACTGATAAAAAAATAGTAAAGAAATGAAAAAGCTGTCATTAGAGTGACGATGGCCTCATTGGCAGCTACTGTTTTACGATATAAATACGTCGCCACGGTACTCGGGCCAAATACAGCGTTCTCTGCGGAAGCGCATTTCTTTGCCGGCCATTCTGATTGGACTCTGCTTTGACTTGCGATCGATGTCACACTGCAGGAACGGCAGCCTCTTGCACGTTTGTGAGGTGGGTATAAGCGGAATAATGTATTCGAGAGCTGGAGGGGATGTTTCGACGAAATAATTATATGCACGCACAGATAACGTAAAGGCGATAGCCGAAATGCCGTGCTACAAGAGCACCGGTACTCCCAGAACATCGCGATCAAGCATTTCTCACTGGCTTCAATTCTTCCGCGAATCGATCTAGGAGCACAAAAAAAAGCAGATAAAAAAAAAGGAAGAGCAACAGAATGCTTTTCGTAAGGCCAGTTCTAGAAAGCGCGGTGTTGACGAGTGTCGAGTGGTACTCACGAAAATGTGCCTGAACGAGCGGGACCGAAGCATCTTGTAAGCTGGCTGACGTGGCTTATGCGATATTATGCTGTGAAACGTTTCTTTTTTTCTTTTTTCGTTTGACTTTCTCTTAGTTTCTATCTTCCTTTCTTTCATTCTTTCTTTCTTTTTCCTCTCTCGTTTATTTTCACGCATTACCTCGCATGTGTTTCATGTGGAGTATAGGTTGAAAAAGCACCAGAGAATTTTCGAAAGTCAAAAGAAAAAAAAAAGAAAACGATGATAGAAGACTGTGCTTTCATCGTGACAACAAAAATTTTGTATCGTCACCACAGGACCAGTCTAGTTGCAACATCAACAAGTCAGGCTCGCAATAGAAGTTGCTACCGAAATGACAGACTCGGCTTTGTTTTGACGACGGGACGACATTTCGCGCTATATACGAAGATTTCCGTCGCTACAACATAATACAAGACAAAACTTTTCTGCTGTGTCTGTTGACTGGTATGAGGCGTACATTACTTGCCCCAGAAACTCTGTTGGTTACCTTTGCGCATTTGTTTTCCAGTACCGTCTTATTCATGTTTGTTAAAAAAGTGTGTAAAATATATTTACGTACGCATTTTTGGAAGCTTATTGTAAAATTACAGGAAGGCAGCTCAGAAAAATGACATTTTCGTTTCCTAGAAACATAACTCAATGGAACAGCCTGTTTTGCATACCTTACCATAAGAAGTTCACTTCAGCATTAATCTTGTTTACTAAGTAATGCGATTCAACAAATATTTCTCCAGGAAAGGCTACCACAGAAACCCGGCAAATATATTTCCCCTGACTTCTGAAGCGCGTCTCTTTTTATTGGCAGTAAATGGAAAAAACAGTCATGGCACATCAGTTCCACGATCGACTGCGCAGAGGTTTTCACCTTTACGATTAAAATGACATTAAAACATGAAACAATAGACTTAATATCATTGTTGTCACATGGTACAGTGCTAACCATCATCTTGATCACCACAAACAAATAAGGCACGGGTATCAATAATTTGAAGATGTAACTGACGGAGTTCCTACATCAAACGAGATATACCCTTTTTCTATGTTGCGCAAGAGCCAACATAACGTTTGATAGTCACAAACACAGTCGCAAAGAAACCCGATTCGGGCCATTCCTGCAACGACCGGTTATGTTACAGGTTGCCCAACGTTTTCAGGCACCCTGCTTCCTGTCTCGCTCCTTTTGCCATTTATGCGCACAAGATCGGATTCCAGCTGCAAGCCTTTGTGCTTCGTGTGGGTGAGACCATAAACCGGCGGTGTAGTACCATACACTCACAGAAAGTTATTATCCGACATGCAAAGAACTAAACGGGCGAAACTGGAAAAAAAGAAGAAAAGGCAGGCGTGAAGGAAAACGGAGCCTCAGCAAACGTAATGGGGAGACATACAAAGCTCTCGTTTCGCACAGGGTGTTGTAGGAGCAATAATAACAACCGACATTTTCTAGTATTGTTCTTTCTCCTCTCTCTCTCTCTCTTCGGGCTTTTTTTTTTTTTTTTACATAGGAGACGAGTTCAAGCCCCGTTTCAATTTGTGCAGCGTTGCAGAACATGGCCGATGGGATGCAAGAGCTGGCGTGGATCCTATCCAGCGATGACTGTGTCTGCGAACTGGCTCTACCTGCGAGAATGTCTGCAGATGCGGATCCGAGCCGTACGAGCGCGAACTTCACATGCCGACGACCAAAACAAAACGACAGTGCGGTAAAAGCGGACAAAACCTGAAAAAAATTTGTACCACCCCGTTCCCTCTTGTGCCACTGAAAGGAGAGGGACACGGACAGAGAACGAGGAAGCGATGCGTGCAGGTATATTATGTGGTCTCTATATCTGCATGCATGCGCGTGCAGGCACGCACACACCTCTCCAACACGTGTGTGCGTGCGCGCGCGCACCGCCAGACGTGCGAGGCACGCGCAGAACAACGCGTAGCCAGCACGCAAGCATGCAGGGACAGAGAGAGACAGGAGGGTGCTGACCTTGTGCCGTCGTCGCCGTAGGCGAAGTCCCCCAGGATGAGGTCCCTGAAGCGGTAGCGTGGAGGTAGCGGTGCCACGCCGCCCGGCGTTTGCGCAGCCATCGTCGGCACCGACGACACCGCCGAGCGCGTGGCCGTCGACCGCGGCGCGTGGGGCAACAGAGCGCCGGCGGCAGCGACACCAGCACTGAGACCCAGTGCGGGACACGCGGGCGAAGCCTCGCCTGCACGGCGCCGCGAGCACGACTCCGCCGCCGCCAGGGAGGAGCCGCGCGCCCGGGAACCCGCCGCCGACGAGGGCACCTGCGGGCCGAACCGGCAACGACGACTCAGTTGGGCACACGCCCGCAACCGCCACAGCGCGCGCGCGCGTTGACCGGGCTGGTTGGCCGCTTCCTCGCGTCGGTCATGGGCAGCCGCCGATCGTGCCCGGTACGTAGTAGCGCAAACTGACGACAGAGCAGACCGCACAAAGATAGGACGAGTGCGTTCATTTGACACTTAAAGGAAAGGAACCACTGGGAGACTTTTACATCGAAAGCTTCTACAGTTTGTGTTATTGATAGATCTGTGCGGGGAGTAAATTAGACTCTTTGGACAGTTTGCAATGATGTCTGGCCACCTCTGCCTTGAGCATGTCTCCACATTCACGTGGCATTGGCCAATGCTCGTTATAGTATAGCGCTCGTCCTCTGCTTTTTCTGCGAGTCTAACAAACTCTGCTAGAACATCATCCCCATTGCTCGCCGGCACGCAAAGCATGTGAAAGGCCTCTTGTACTTCTTGAGGACGACTGCCCTGTGTGAGCCTCTTCGACTGCGTGGCACTGTCGCGCACGTGCAAGCATACACTGCCGCCTTCTCTTCCCGCTCTGCGCTCTCTCTCTCTCTCTCTCCAATATTTTAATTCCCCTGTTCACCTCCCCCTGCGAAAGGCAGCCAACCAGACACTCTTCCAGTTAGCATACCTGCCTTCTCCCTTTGTTTCATTAGTAGGGGCACAATGCCTACCTGCACTAACAGAGAAAGTTCACAGCCGTTGATTAGGAGAAAGATGGGGGCCAATGGTAAAAAGCGATTAGAAAAAAAATTTCGGATTTCCACTTTAGTGAGCGCGTCTAACATAAGTCATGATTTCTACTGCGAAGTCGTGCTCTGCGGACGTACACGGCAGGGATAGACTGCAACACTTTGAAGTGATTACGGGTAAAATATGTTCTGTATACTTTGTTTTCCAATTTGTGTTTAAATTCGTGCAGAGAGAAAGGTGAAGTACAAAAAGGTACACGTGCACACGTTATGCTGCGCATTCATAGTCATTCACCCTTCTACTGAATCTTTGGAATTCTTGCCCTGTTTTATTGCAAGAATGCTCTTTTAGCGAATTTCGAGTGTTGCTTCAACGGGATTGCAACAGTGGTTGGTAGTGCCACCTGTGTACGATGATACATGCACGCGTGGGCAAAATTAGCGTTCGCCAAGCTATTCCGATACATATCTTCTAAAGCCACGGAAGATTTTCTGAGAGACCTTTTTTGAGCACTTTGCTCCTAGCGTAATCAAACATCTTAGACACGCCTTTTTTTTTTTTTTTTTGTAACTGTTTGGCACTATATGGCATGATAATTGATACTTGCCGGAATTAACAACGTCTGCTGACTTGATAACTGCTGTTGACAGTCTTCTAAGTGGATATTTAGTGTATTATATAGCGAATTACGAACGCTCTTATAGCGTAATCCTCGCAAGAGAGAGAGAGAGAAAAGAAGGCAGCACTCTCAGCAACATAGAAATATGAGACCTGCGGACTATAGAATAACACGACAAAGCATGCTAGGTAACGCTGAAGGCTGCGCCCTGTGGGGCTCGCGAAACCCAACCACGGGTTTGGTTCGCGCCCACACGCTGCCGCGGTGCCGGACCGTGCTTGCCAGTAAAAAAAGAAATACACAGGTGAAATACCACCGGTGTAAAAAGCGGGCCAAAACAAAAGTCAGCTGCGACCTAGAGCAGCAGGGCGTCATTATTGATTTATAACACCGATCAAAAAGGTCCCGTGTGCTCTTACTTTATTGTTATTACTATTATTATTATTTCGCTTGCAGTTGTGGACACGTAACTTGCGATGGAACAGGCCTGATTTTAGGACACCGTAGCTACGGATCGATGGGTGCGCACACTTCGTGGTTGTGTGAGGGTGACGGCGTTTTTTTTATATCTTTTTTTTTTCTAGTGTATCGCCTTGCTTTATTTCTCTATTATTATTATTTTCGGGGGCAGGAAGGTTCATGCTACTTTTGGGTGAGTGCAGGGGCAGGGCGGCGGAAAGGAGGAAGAGCCTCGATTTAAAAACTCCGGACGGGCGTCAATTCAGGATGAATTAGGCGCGAACAAAATTATCGGCAGCGCCTTCCATTAATCATCTTTGTACTGCGTCCTGACGCCGTGATCGGTGGGCGTCAATTAGGGTCCTTGCAAAAATTGACCTGTTTTCAGGCCCGCATCACGTGTACGCGTGCGCCGCGTAGCAGCGACAAAATTCCATCGGCCTGCTTTTCTTCTTAAGACCGCGTGTCCCGGCTCTTTTGTGCTCGTCGCCGATGCGGCCTCCTTTAAAGGCTCTTTTAGGCGTTAATGTTGCTGTTAATGTTTCCTGCGCACACTACGTACAGTTATATACATGTAATTTTGAGAGAAAATCAGCTAGCACACCAAGTATGAAAAAGTAACCACAAAAAGAAATTGCTTTCATGCTGGAGACTGCAAACTGCAACCTTGGGCTCTAGCCAGTTCCAAAATCGTCTCCTTTACCTGATCTAAAAAAATAGTTTACGCACAGAAAGAGCCAACTTAGGTAAAAAAGAACAATAAAAAGAATAAGAAAAACAAGAAAGTAATTAAGTCACAAAGCACTGTATAAAGTCTACAACAAAATAAGGGGAAAAATAACGGAGCACAATCCCTGAATCACGGAAGAAATGAAAAAATCGAGGAAGGAAGGTCGCTTTAGTGTGCAATAACACCGAAAACAAGGAAAAGTTGTGGCAAGTGGCCAGCATATAATTGTTCCTGCCACGAAAGCAATGTTTGCTAAAGCGTCTCTTGCCATGCACGGTACTTATTGCATATAGTTATTGCCTGCTTATTTTGTAGCATTCGTTGGGCCATATATATATATATATATATATATATATGTGTGTGTGTGTGTGTGTGTGTGTGTGTGTGTGTGTGTGTGTGTGTGTGTGTGTGTGTGTGTGTGTGTGTGTGTGTGTGTTTTCTTAAACTTCGACGGTTTCGGAGAAGTGATTTCCAGTGTGGCCCGAGTGCAGAAAAGGTAAGCTTTAAGCGCTGTCCTTGTCCACACATCACGGCTATACTTTTATGCTCTCTTGCCCCCTGGCAACGGGTCTTATAGTGATGCTTCCTCGTGTCTCGTCGCCGAACCGCAGAGCGAAAGCTGCTGTCAGTTTTAGCCCTTAGCGCTCGCCGGCACATAGTCCTCAATGTTGTGGAGCGCTTTCGCAGCCAGGCTTGCCACAAATTCCGGGACACAGATGGGCTACGTCCCCACTGGTGCACAGCAGCCGCACCGCCGAACCGCAAAGGAGACGCTTGTCAGGGGCTCTCTTTTCGCGCGTTGGCACCGGGGGAAGGGGGATTTCCGGGGGAAAAATACGTATCGTTCCCCAAATAAAGCAATCACCGAGAAAACAAAAACAAGAAGAACATACCCCCAATTCCTTCCGAAAGATAAATATCACGCCGTGAGGGAGAAAGCCTACTTACAAAGAGAACACCATTGGTATCGTCAAACCATAGCTGTCGTCGTTTTATTTGTAAGAAATAACGTTTCCAGCTACCGACGTCGCAATTCTCCTAAATCCGCACTTGCGCCTGAGCCTACTATTTCGTCAAAAGCGAACCCACCGTGAGCCGTTTTGTCTATATTTGTCGTGCACAAAACCGCTCGTGCGTGTTTAAACGCCGCCAACTTTCTTCTGCACTTTGGTTGCACCCTGCACCTTTGCGCAGTTGGCACTTAAGTGTTGGGTGCAAATACTTGAACTAAAATTTGCCTATGCACGTTTTATGGCGCTCTATTCTTCAAGTCGCTTCAATGATTCGCATTTTTCAAAGCACTGTTCACTCCAATCGTCCCACCCTGAGATCACGCTAATCCAGAATATATGGCGTCGGATAGTATCACTAGCAAATCAACGGTGCCTTCGGCACACGGTAACAAACCATATTTTAAATATCAATTGCACAATGAATTTTTAAGTGCGTTGAAATTTTATTTGCATGATAGCCAGCGTTTTGCGTTGCCGGTACTGTAAAAGGCAGCATCCCTTGGAAGACACATATTGCCTTTGATTGCGATCACACTCGCTGAAATCACAATGCGAGAAGTGAAAATGTTAACCTTTTCCGTTCGATTCTGTTTACTGTGAATTGGCAAAAGAAAATACATTTGAAGCCGCACTGTCCTATACGAATACCGCAAGCATGCAGATGAAAGGTAGCCTTTCATGAAGAATAGTCTCGCCAAATCCCCCTCGTTTTTCTCAGCCATTCATAAAGAACCACACGGCGTTGTGGACTCTTCCGGGACACCAGTAGGCTTCCCTGGACCTGGATATTTGAAGCCAAGACGCTATGCACCAAAATATTTTATTCAATAGCATTACCTGTTCTCATCATCTCTGATATGTACCTGTATATACCAATTATAAATAAAAGATGTTGCTGCCCGTCATCGATACCGGAGAGAATTTAATAGGAAAACGCATTCTCAGCCAAAGCGGCAAGATGCGATTGAGACAGCCGCAGTGTGGTGGCTAGAGTAGCCGCAGTATCACCCGCAGTAAGGTCACACGAGAGATAGAGGGGGATATAAAGAAGGTAGGAATGTTAACCAGTCAAGAGTCCGGTTAGCTACTCTACGCTGGGGGAAGGGAGAAGGAGAAGAAAGAGAAGGGGAGGGAGAGAGAATGTGTGTGTATAGAGACGTGCGCGGACAGTACTTGAGTCAAAGCCGCTCGTATAAACCAGACGTTCTCAAAAAACACAAAAGTGCCTTCACTGCCTTCTGAGCGGATGATCGGTGGTAGTACTGTCTGTTCACTCAGAGGGTGATCATCTAGTCTCCTCAATGGGTTGGACAAAAATTGTCGTTGTGCTTCAAATTGAGGACAGTGACACAATAAGTGGTCAATGCTCTCCTCACATCCACAAACATCACATGCAGGACTATCAGCCATTCCAATTAGTGCTGACTAAACTTTCGTGAAGGCAACTCCCAGCCACAACCGACACAGAAGACACACTTCGCGTCGGTGCAGCCCGGCCGGAGGTCTGAGTTGCCGTGAAGGGTTTGACGTGAACTGTGCCGTCTGGTGCGCCTTGTATGTGCGTATTCCACACTGCTAAGGAGAGCGTGCGTGTTAGAATGCGAAGTTGTCTCGCAGCGTTGGTCCTTCAGAGAGGAATGGGGATGCAGCGTTCTTCTTTGTTTGATGACCGAACTGCCTCATCTGCATCATCATTTCCACTGATACCACAATGGCGTGGTATCCACTGCAGAGATATCATGGCATTTTTCTCTCAAGTCATGAACAAGTTCCACGATTTCGCACATGAGCTGATCGTGAGTTCCATGTCGGAGAAATGACTGCACACATTACCAGGCCGGCCTTGAATCGCATAAGCCTGCCCATTTTTGAGGACTTTCAGCATTTATCACATGAAGCGCGTCGCGGAGAGCCGCAAGCTCTGTAGCTGTAGGCGTATTGATATGGAAAGTCGTGAACCGCTGGGTTATTCCCATCGTCGGTATAACTGCAGCGCCACTGGAACTGGTTGATGTAGTTGAGCAATCAGTATAGACGTATGTGTAGTTGCTGTATTTCTCGTACAGGAGGAGTAAATTAAGTTGCTTGAGTGCAGGTGGCTGTAAGTCCGACTTTTTCTGAAGTCCTGGGGTTGTTAGGTTTCCTTGAGTACAGCTCGCACACCATGGACGAATCGAAGGTCTTCCCACAGGTGCATAACCTGACCTGAGGGAGGCACGGTGCGCGTAGACAATTGCACTGAATGTGGTGTTGGGCCTTTCTACTGGGAGACTTGGGAGGTTGTGGGTAGGGGTCCGGGCGAAGTGCCTAAAGTGCACACGCATTGTTTCAATGGTAATCTGTGTTCTAATAGTGTAATCTTGAGCGACTGCAGTAACTTCAGTCGTTGACGCACCCCGCGGTAGACCAAGACATATCTTGAGGGCTTGGGTGTCTTTAATTATATTCAGGTTAGTTCTGCAGGTGTTGGAGATGAGCGGTATGCTGTACCGCAGGAATCCAATAAAGAGGAACCTGTGCATTTGCAGCATCGATTGTATTGACATTCCCCAGGTCTTTCCTGCTGGAAAATAAACATATGGCAAATTCCCGTCAGACCTTTTCTCACATAATTCACATGAGGAGTCCAGGAGAGATTTCTGTCGGCAACCACTGACAAAAATCTGTGACTTCTACTGCACGAGATCAGCTGTCCGTCGACGGATATCATGCATGGAGACATTGGTTTCCTGGTAAACGCCAGCACTGCACACTTTTCACATGATATTTGAAGTCCTTGTTCTCGAAGGTAGGATGATGTTAAAGTAGCTGCCTTCTTAAGCCGCATGCAAAGCTGCAGTTGCGTCACATCCGACGTCCAATTATAAATGTCATCGGCATAGATGGAGAGCCGAACGGTGCATGGAAGGATGTCGGCGAGTCCAATGAGTGTTAGATTGAAGAGCGTTGGGCTCAGTACTCCGCCCTGAGGCAGCTCACGGTTACTGTAATGCTGGGAGGTTTGGCCATCCTCGGTAAGAAGGAAAATGATCTCTCATGTAGATAGCTACTAATCCCGAAATAGGCCTTGCCCCAAGTCCTGCTGTCTCTTACGCGTTGAAAATCACTTCGTGCGTTGCGTTATCGTATGCTCCTTTAACATCCAGAAACAAGGCAGCAGATAATCTTTTGCGGAACTTATGGTGCTCGATGTAAGTCACCAAGCTGCTAACGCTGTCTATGGAAGGACGACCACGCCTTCAACCGGACATTGTACATATCCAGATATACCTGGTAATGTTCAAGGTACCATTCTAGCCATGCAAGAACCATCCTCTCCATTAGTTTTTCGATGCAACCAGCAAGCGCAATTGGTCGGTATGATGCAAAGTCTACAGGAGACTTGCCACGCTTGAGCAGTGGAATTAGGCGACTGGTCTTCCATTCCTGAGTAACCGTGCCTGTCTGCCAGGAGCTGTTGAAAGAGAGCAGGACCAGTTTCCGAGCCTCTTCGCCAAGATTACATAGGGTACGGTAGGTTAAGCCATCGGGTCCTGGTGATGATGAAGCCTTGCACAAGGCAAGTGTAGCTTCGAGCTCGTCCATGGTGAAAGGACTGTTCATGCGGGGATCGTGTGAAATCGGTGAGTGGTCGAGCATCGATGTTCTAGCGGATCTAGTTTCGCCAGCAATCATTTTGCAGAAATCGTGAGGGACGTCAGTCTCTCTGCATTATTGGTGAATCCCACCCAGAAAGGTGGGATTTCCATCATTTCACAAACACAGTTCTTGTTCGGAGGCAAATGACACTAATCTTTTGCCCTCGAGATTATCTAAGAACTTCCCCAGTGATAGTGGTGGGCATTAAAATCTTCACTTATCACCAAAGGCTGCGGAGTCGCTGTCGTGAATCGCTGTAACCGCTCGCAGTCCAGCCAACTTGAGCCAACTTGAGTCCAGCCAACTGCATTCTCCATGTGCGGTGGACATGAAACACTCATACCCGGACAGTCTGATGTTAGCTGATAGGCGCTCGCAGATGACGATGATGCGGAACTTTTTCATGAACACAAACTATCGTAAGTCCAACATGCGCGCCTTAAGCCCTCTAGCGTTCCACTGAAATATCGACGCGTTCCGGACCTCGTCACAAAACGATGCCTTCTGGAGAGCCAAGACTTAAACGAAGTTCTGTAATTACTGGACTCAAAGTGTCCAGTACCTGCAGAGCGCTTTGCGCAGGCGAATATTTCATGTTGTTAAGTATAACGCGAATGGCATTCATGAGCGATAGCAGAACGTTGATGACCTGGAGATCCTCAGCCAGTGTCGCTTTAACAGTTGCCGAAGCCGTCGAGGTGGGTGCTTTGTGAGGTAACTTAGCAGGGCCTTGTGCCCTCGGTAGCCCAGGCCATTCTTCAGGACGGGCGAGTCTCTCCGCTTTGTTTGATTTCCTTGTATCTGTCTTGGTGGCACTATTTGTTGATGTGGCAATTCTTCTTACAGAGAATGGCGTGTCACTATGTGCAGCTGCGGTATTTCGTGAACGTTTTCGGTGTCGATGCCGACGTCGCCGAAGAGCGGCAGCAGCCTCTCTATGCGTTAATTGTCCCGCACTATTCACTAGAGGATCGCGAGTTCCTTCCGCACTCACGGGCAATCCTTCGGTGAGGCCTTGTGAGCACCACCGCAGTTAGGGCACTTTAGAACATCTGTGCTGCAGGCGTCTTCTGAATGGGACTCAAAGCACCGCGGGCACACGACGTTGTTCACGCAGACACCCTTTACGTGGCCAATCTTGCAACACTTGAAACACTGGAGTGGCTTCGGCACAAAGGGTCGTACTGGATGGCGGACGTGTCCTACTTTGACGTGAGAAGCAAGGCTGTCTTCTTCAAACAAAACGTTCACACACCGTGTGTTCCCAGTCTGAAAGTCCTCGTAATGAAAGTGCCTTCTGTCATTGGTTTGATCAGTATCGGCAAGTCACCATTCGGGATGGCAAAGGCGACGTTATAAATGACTCACGTAGAACCATTGCCGCCTGTAGGGATCATTGATCGCACCTTTACATTGTCGATCTCAGTTATATTACGTAGGCCTTGTAGGGCGCTGCAATGTAACACGTCAACGGCTAGGATATTTTTGTGCGAGTTTATTCTCCCGTTTTTAATCCAATTTGGTGCGATTTTCTCGAGCAACAAACACAGGACCCGCCTGTTTAGGAGCCGCAAATTGGTCGCCGGGTCCACGGGCATGAAAATCACAGTGTGCGGCCAGCGCCATGGTGTACTCTTTATGGTAGAAGCACTTGCCGACGAAGATGCCTGCAGTAGTCTTCTTTTTGCTGTTCTACTTATCACGACTTTGAAGTCATCGTCCAACGTGTCGTAGCTGTCATAACATAACTTAGTGGCCGCGCTGTCTGTATCGCTTGACGCGCTTCCACATTTCCTGGACGTCATCCGACCTCATGGCTGCGCACCAGGAAGGTTCTCGGGGTTCTCTTCATCCACTGCCGCAAGGAGGGAGTCCCATAAATTCAGGGAAGCAAAGCTAAAAAGCAGAGACAAAAGTACAAGTCTTCTATCAAAGTGGCTATAGCGTTGCGCTGCTGGGGTCAAGCTCACGGGTTCCATCCCGGCAATGGCGGCCGCACTGTTTCGACGGGGCTGAAATACTAAAACGCTCGTCCACCCTGCACTGGGGGCGTGTTAAGGAACACCAGGTGGTCCAAATTGATTTGCTTTGACAATCCTCTGGCGGTGTAAGCACAATACGTAAGTGGGTCATTTTCGTGCAACGCAATCCATAAGAGCCTAATTAACAGCGGCGCTGCTATATATATCCTCATCTTTTCCGCAATAGAATTACCGATTCATCGTCACGTGATGTGCTGAGGGCGTGATACCTCTAGCGATACATCACGCCATCTGCGTTACGTTCTTATGTGGGACGAAGCATCGTGGTATCGCGTATTGACGGTGTACTATTTTTAATATGTTCAGACTTCTGCCCTAGTGTACAGAGAATGCCTGCCGTCGGGTGTTCATTTAAGACAGCCCTCGATTATGTCGACAATTTGAATTCTGTGAATAGGTCAGTAAAAATAAACCATTTATAGACATTTCTATTCGCATGATAAAATTATCTTTGTTGTGGGTGTTCCAAAACGGCGGAATGTTGCCCTATGTTGTCTCATTATGCCACTTATCTAACTAGCAAAGCAATGGGCAGGAGGCAAGCCGTCAGCTAGAGAGATCCTTCCTTTAGCCTTGTCATCTCATGCAGTATCTAAAACAATCGTAAACAAATCAAAATAAAAAGGAAATATTGACAGTCGCTTGAGGTTACGTTAAAGAGGATGAAGGCGAAAGCCTGCGTGCTCACGAGACATTCATATGCGTAAAAAGTCAAGGAACCAGCGCAGACCACCATGTGTACGCTCGCGTACTCTCCGAGATGCTAGGAAATCGACGTAGACTTAATGCGACTTCGTGCAAATTTTCTGGCATGCTGGACGACGGTACGGACGCGCGCGAATTGCATCCTGAGGACAGTCAGGTGCCCTCAAAATAAAAGCAAGCGTCGCATTGTACTAATTGCAGTCTCAGCAGTAGACACAATATTGTAAGACCCTTGAAGCCCGTAAACCACAGCCTCACATAAAATTTGGAGGACGCTTAAGCTTCGCCTATAAGAGTGGAACGCGATAGCATTCAACGATACCAGACTGCTTCTTACGCTTCCCAGCAACTGGATCGTATGTAACCGTAATGTTTACCGGGAAACGCTGGCCGCAAACGCTATGCACAAAGGCTGGCTTTCTGGCCGCATTTTCCCGCGATACCGCGAAGTAATGCACTAATGCTGTTGAAGTTTTACTATTAATTTTTGCTATTGGTATAGCTATTGAACACATCTTGCCCATATGTTGGGCTGCGGTCTGACCAGAATAAAGGATGTAAGATGGTTCTCAGCTAAGACATAGTTTGGGTCGTAGTTTTTCTAGAATTTAGCTGACAGTTTGGACAATGCGCGTGCTATATTTGTTTAACGCGTTCTCAAAGTTGTCTGTTGAATTCTAAGACAAAGATGTTGAGAATTTCCTGCCGGATGCCCTATTGTCTGGTGTTTCGTAGTGCCGTGAACACAGAGCGACAAGTCTCAAGGACCACTGGTGGTCATAATGAGTGCCACGTCAATCTTATAGGTACCCGTCACTGATTCAGCAAAGCAATGCTGGCAGAAACTGGTAAGCGCAATATTCTTTAAGGCGAAAGCCTTTCTAGGCCTATGGTGAAGTCGCAGAGTGGCACTTAGTTTAGCGTAAATTCACGACAACAGATCACGGTCCGTTGAGCTCGCGAGTTAGACCGCACCGCCAGAGGAAGCGTCCGGCAGTCAGTCTCCTAAGGTCTTCAAACGCACTCGGAATGATTTTACCATACTAGTCGTTCAGTCTAGGAAGGACCATCATCGACCACCGTGCTCCTTGGGCACCTGTTGGTGACGACTTTCTCTGTTTCTGAAGCATTCACCCGTGTCAGCTTCTGTGGTCACCTAGCTTAGTGTACACAAATCAAACAGTCCTATTTTTTCTTTTAATCAGCAGTAGTACAGACCGCACAATTGGTATCGCAGGAATTGGTTGAAAAATCAGAATGGCGATCCACCCAGTGTAAACAAAGATGAGCTCGGCATCTGTAAATTGCTGCAACAAATTCCTCTAGCAACAAAGATCTGACATCACCGGGCAACATATCCTAGCCCTCAAAAGCACGCGGGAAGGCGCTGTATTTAAATCTGTCAGCCCCAGCGTAAATTGGTGCATAATTGAGAGACTGGTGGTGGGGACATAAAATCCGCCGTGGCTGCTTAGCGGCTGTGGTGTTGGGCTGCAAAGCACGAGTTCTCGGGATCGAATGCCGGCCACGGTAGCCGCATTTCTATGGTGGCGAAATGCGAAAACACCCGTGGTACTTATATTTAGGTGCACGTTAACCCAGGTGTTCAAAATTTCCGGAGTCCTCCACTACGGCGTGCCTCATAATCAGAAAGTAATTTTGGCACGTTAAACCCCATAATTGAATTTTTTTTAAGCCGATCCTGCCCATCGCGCCGAGGCCGCCGTCGGCAAACGCTGTCGCCGAGCCGAGGATCCCGAGTTTCGGGCCGCAGACAACGAACGCTGCCGACTGAATGCTTGGCGCCACCGGGAATCGATTCCGGGCCCGCGCGTCACCGAGAACTTCTAACGTCAAGCCCGCAAATCCATGGAAGGTGCGAACGGCCGCTCCCAGCGCGAATTCCTCGGCACAGTGTTCAGGGACAGAACGATTCGCAGGACTTGCATAGATTTGAGCTTTGCTAACTTTCATACGGAGTGCCTGGCCGAGCTCTGTAGGCCACTTGTGGTTTAGCACAGTGATCACAATGCCGTGTTGGCCAATATCAATAAGAAGCCGGCTCGGGAGGAGGCTAATGTGCGGCGGAGCGATTGGGTAAATGCAATCATGGAGAATTTTGTGCATGGCTACAAGTGTGCCACGCCTTGCCTCAGTAATATACAGGTACAGCCCGGGCGGCCGGTTGAGCAGCGGGACGACGAAATTGTGGAAGTCTACAAAGGCGACGATGCGCTTGCCGAAGACCTTCCGTGTGCCCCTACCCGGTCGGACGTCAAGGACGAGGACCGGATCGACGATGATGACGACTGGTACTGAAGAACTGCACATCATAAATTGCGATGCACGTACTGTGGCTTGTATGTGTGTGACTTGCTGGGGCTTGTGTGGCTTACCGGCCTGACCGTGTGTGACCTCGCAAAGACTTGGCGAAGCCATGTTAAGTCAGTTAAGTCATGCATAACCTCGTAAGACTTATCAAAACCTAGCAACACGTAGCAAAACCCGGAACTAACTCCGCTGTGACCCAGCCTTGCAACACTAGTGCAAACTGCCCACATTTTTTAATTGGAGGAAAATATCTTAATAAACAAAAAAGGATACCCAGTACCGGACCCATGTAGAACTCAGGAGGTAACGTCTTCGACTTATCGGAATAATAGCTCATGACCCATTTACCGACATCCGTCATAACGCGGACCGCGATATTCAGCATACGAGAAAAAGAATCTGAGTGCTGAGGATATGGTCAGATTGAATAAGCGCTGGGAATTCCCCAGGCTGCAAACCATCCATCGGCGCCACCTGTGTCGAGTGGGTCATACCAACCTTGCCACCAGTCTTCATCAACTCCACTCAATGACCGCATTTCCACTATCTTTTTATTGCGATAGTAATTATATGGGCACTCCGGCTACATTTTTCCGTCGCCGTCACCATCGGCTTCACCGTGATGTTCCGTATAAAGTCCAATGGCGATAACACCATCGCCGCGCTTCATGTGCTGTATGTGCGAGTGAAAGGACGCGAGGGAGGCCAACGACCGCGGCTCAATCTGGCGCGCGCGAAGGAGGAAACAGAAAGCAAACGCGCCGTCTTCCGTCGCGAGAAAGGTCGTGGGGGGGGGGGGGGGGAGAGGAAGGGATGAGCGGTGTTTTGCCCCGGCAGTAATTGCGTATTGGAACTGGCGATCGCGGCTCGAGGTCGCACGCGCGGTATATTGAAATGGATCTGCAGACGCCACCGTGTTCTCGCTGCTCTGGCGTTGGAGCGATAGATAACTTGAAGTTCACTCCGCTCGCTGCTGCTGCGGCGTTTGCTCACGCCCGCGTCTAGATAGTGTGTCCGCGCTCATCGAGTGTGATGTGTTCATGTTTGCTTGTGCGCGCTGACACCACGCTTGTTGTTAAGAATGGCCATTTGCAGTGCAAGATTGCCGCCAACTTACGACTATAGGCGGCAACATCCCGGCGCTGCTAAGGACGGCGAGCTGCAGCGCAAGATTGCCGCCCACTTACGACTATGACGGCAACGTACCGGGAGCGTCGCCGCCAACTTCTAGCCACAGCGTGACTAAATCGACTTTGTGACGGGACGAGTTCGGCGGGCCAACTATTGTTCCCAAACTCCCCAACGCGCTACCCGGAACGGCTCTGAGTTCTACGGGGCCCTCTCACGTCGGTTCCGGACCTTCGAACGTGTGTGCTTTTGTGTGCGTAGACCGTCCTGCGGGAGGTGGCTGGTTTGTGATGACTAAACGAACGTTCGCCGCCTTGTATCGCGGGAGGACCGAGTGTTTAAAAACTGCTGTTGTGCGGATGCTCGACACACTTCTCTTAAGCAGTCATGTTGGACTGACACTCTCTCTCAAGCAGTCATGTTAGACTGATGTACTCTCTCAAACAGTCATGTTAGACTGATATAAATATTGTAAATAAACCCATATTCCTCGTTCTCGATGAGAAGCAGTCCTTCCCTTCATCAACGTCCTCAGCGTGGATAAGTTGGACGACGGCATGGGCCAGCTACCTTCTAATTCATGCCGGACTCCAATCTTGACAACGGATCACGAGCGACGGGATTGAGCCCCCAATCTTGACATTGTTCATTCAGTTAGTAAGCGAATGTTTCCAACTTCTTACGGGCAATAAAACTGATATCCTTACTTCGCATAGCTGTCTACTAATATGATATCGCACTCGATGCATCGCCTTTCGGGCGAAACTGCAACATTTTTTTTTAAATTCATGTGGGAGACGGCTTCGGAATCATGCGCAGAAAATTATTGCTGCCGAAGGATAAACTAACATCAAAAGAAAAAAATACCGAGAGCTTCAAATTAAGACTAGTTTACATTCAGTTAGGCTCACAGGAGCCGCATTCAGCAAACAGTTTTAAAGACACATAAAAAGAAATTCCCCAGGAATAACCCTCGACAAAAAAGTTAAATGGTCAATTTATCCGAAGTTTGCTACGTTAGCAACAAGCGCAAGTGATGTATTTCCAGCCAGCTACTTGCACCGAAGGCGTGAGCTGCGTTACTGCATGTGAAACTGGCTTCATTATAATGTAACGATTCCTCTCGCTCGGTTCCATTCTTTATCATCGACCGCTTAATTACGACTGGTCGACCTGGTAGAAAACGTAGGCGGAGCGCTGTTCGGTTCATCGACGAATTGCGATAAGTAAAATTGCAATAAAATCGTTCCATTATCTCGCCCTGGGTAACCGAATACACTGTACTGTATACCGCTTTGAAAATACTACTGTGGGTTGACGCTGGTATGGCTGGGCTCGGTCGTCCGGGTCACCAATCTGTGGGAGGCGGCGCGAAGCCCATCTTGTTCGCCGGCTTTGGAGGCGATAGTCGCGCCGCTACACTACAAATGTGAGGCCTACCACCGGTTTCTAAACATATATACATATCGCGTGCATTGATCAGACATATACTGAGTGCACAACACGTAAAGAAATGCTGTTTTGCTACGGCCATGCATTCTCGTGATCGAATGCGAGTGCTCACATAGCGCCTTCCTCTAATTAATATTCAGCACTGCTAAAAAAGAAAGAAACAGGCACGAGCAGACAAAGGCAAAGGAGAAGCGCTAAGAACTCAAAATACGAGTTACCGGCACAAATAAAGTATAATCAGGTTCTTCTTGACCACGCCTGTGTTGAACCTGAGTTTATTTGGCTTTCACAGATTACGAAAAGGCATTTGATTCAGTAGAGATACCATTGGTCATAGAGGCATTAAGTAATCAAGGAGGCTTACGTAAATATTGGAATATACCTGCAGATTCCCCAGCTACCTTAATTCTCCACAAGAAAAAAGGAAGATACCTATAAACAAAGCGTTTACGCAAGGAGACACAATCTCTCCAATGCTATTCACTGCATGCTTGGAAACAGCAATCAAGCTATTAAACTGGGAAGGCTTAGGAGTGAGCATCAACGGCGAATATCTCAGCAACCTTCGGTTTGCCCATGACATTGTTCTATACAGCAACAATGCAGACGAATCGCAACAAATGAATGAGGACCATAACAGAGAAAGTGTAAGAGTGGGGTTGAAGATTAATATGCAGAAGACAAAGATAATGATCAACAGCCTGACAAGAGAACAAGAGTTTAGGATCGCCAGTCAGCCTTTAGAGTCTGTGAAGGAGCACGTTTACCTAGGTCAATTAATCACAAGGAACCCTGATCATAAGAAGGAAATCCATAGAAAAATAAAAATGGGTTGGATCGCATACGGCAGACATTGTGATCAGCTCCTGACTGGAAGCTTACCATTATCATTGAAAAGGAAGGTGTACAATCAGTGCATTTTACCAGTGCTGACATATGGGGCAGAGACTTGGAGACTGACAAAGAAGCTTGAGAACAAGTTAAGCACCGCGCAAAGAGCGATGGAACGAAGATTGCTAGGCGTAACGTTAAGAGACAGAAAGAGAGCGGTTTGGATCAGAGAGCAAACGGGCATAGCCGATATTCTTATTGACATTAAGAGAAAGAAATGGAGCTGGGCAGGTCACGTAATGCGTAGGCTAGATAACCGGTCGACCATTAGGGTTACAGAATGGGTGCCACGAGAAGGGAAGCGCAGTCGAGGACGGCAGAACAGTAGGTGGGGTGATGAAATTAAGAAATTCGCAGGCGCTAGTTGGAATAATCACTCGCTATGCAAGCTATGCAAAGGGGGAAGGCAGCTGGGGAGGATAAGATAACAGCAGATTTGTTGAAGGATGGTGGGCAGATTGTTCTAGAGAAACTAGCCACCCTGTATACGCAATGCCTCATGACCTAGAGCGTACCGGAATCCAGGAAGAACGCTAACATAATCCTAATCCATAAGAAAGGGAACACCAAAGACTTGCAAAATTATAGACCGATCAGCTTACTGTCAGTTGCCTACAAAATTTGTACTAATTAAGGTAATCGCAAATATAATCAGGACCACCTTAGGCTTCTGTCAAGCAAAGGACCAGGCAGGATTCCGTAAAGGCTACTCAACAATAGACCATATTCACACTATCAATTAGGTGATAGAGAAGTGTGCGGAATATAACCAACCCTTATATATAGCTTTCATTGATTACGAGAAAGCGTTTGATTCTGTTGAAACCTCAGCAGACATGGAGGCATTAAGGAATCAGGGTGTAGACGAGCCGTATGTAAAAATACTGAAAAATATCTATAGCGGCTCCACAGCCACCGTAGTCCTCCATAAAGAAAGCAACAAAATCACAATAAAGAAAGGCGTCAGGCAGGGAGATACGATTTCTCCAATGCTATTCACAGCGTGTTTACAGGAGGTATTCAGAGACCTGGATTGGAGTGAATTGGCGATAAGAGTTAATGGAGAATACCTTAGTAACTTGCGATTCGCTGATGATATTGCCTTGCTTAGTAACTCAGGGGACCAATTGCAATGCATGCTCACTGACCTGGAGAGGCAAAGCAGAAGAGTGGGTCTAAAAATTAATCTGCAGAAAACTAAAGTAATTGCGAAGAGATTTATTAGCTACGGGCGCGAACGGATAGCCGTCACAAGCGTTCGGCGAAAGACAGCAACCACGAGCTCATGCCGGTAGCGATGGTGCTGTGGCGCAGGCAGGCTACTCTTCTTCGTTACAATCGCCCTCCGCCGAAAAAGGCGCCATCCTGGCCGCGAAGAGACTACTATTGGGTCGTAGTACGGCTTAATGCGAGAGACGTGGACAAGTTCGCGGCCGCGATGGCGTAGGTCCGTCGATGGCGTGAGGGGCTCTACGATGTAATTGACGGAGGACGTTTGCTCGAGAACGCGGTAGGGTCCTAGGTACTTTGCGACAAGTTTTGAGGAGAGGCCGGCTGTAGTAGCGGGTACCCGAAGCCTTACGAGAGAGCCAGGCAAAAAAGTTGGTGCAGAACGGCCGGCAGGTTGACGGGATTGCTGCTGCCACTGGTCCTCGGTGGAAAAAGAGCGGGCAAGCTGGCGGCATTCCTCGGCATGACGAGTAGCTTCAGATAGCGGAGTACTTTCGGACGCGTCAGGTGTATATGACAGAATGGTATCGAGAGTAGTTTAACAGTCTCGGAAGAGAACAGCAATTTACAATAGGTAGCGAGGCACTGGAAGTGGTAAGGGAATACATCTGCTTAGGGCAGGTAGTGACGGCGGATCCGGATCATGAAATAGAAATAATCAGAAGAATAAGAATGGGCTGGGGTGCGTTTGGCAGGCATTCTCAGATCATGAACAGCAGGTTGCCATTATCCCTCAAGAGAAAAGTGTATAATAGCTGTGTCTTACCAGTACTCACCTACGGGGCGAAACCTGGAGGATTACGAAAAGGGTTCTACTTAAATTGAGGACGACGCAACGAGCTATGGAAAGAAGAATGATGGGTGTAACGTTAAGGGATAAGAAAAGAGCAGATTGGGTGAGGGAGCAAACGCGAGTTAATGAAATCTTAGTTGAAATCAAGAAAAAGAAATGGGCATGGGCAGGACATGTAATGAGGAGGGAAGATAACTGATGGTCAATAAGGGTTGCGGACTGGATTCCAAGGGAAGGGAAGCGTAGCAGGGGGCGGCAGAAAGTTAGGTGGGCGGACGATATTAAGAAGTTTGCAGGGACGACATGGCCACAATTAGTACATGACCGGGGTTGTTGGAGAAATATGGGAGAGGCCTTTGCCTTGCAGTGGGCGTAACCAGGCTGATGATGATGAGTTTGAATCGGTTGACGCAGGAAAGGGGTAATTGGAGATCGCATGGAAGAGGCTTTCGTCCTGCAGTGGACCTAAAATAGGCTGATAATGACGATTATTATTACTATTTCTCACACGTCATAAGTACAGGATTTTATGAGAAAAGTAGAAAAGAAGCTTCATTAAGGCAGCTTGACTGGCTGCGCTGGGCTGGAGTGGTTTCTGTGATTTATTCTGATTTCAAGCATGAGGTCCACTAGTGCAAGTGACCTATTTTGCTGCGTGTTTATGGCGTTGAGAGAAAAAAAAAAGAGGAGTATGGTAGTTACAATACCATATTTAGGTGTATGGTCTTTCAGATGACTTCACGAAGATCGGAAAGCGTTTCGAAGTTCATGTTTTCTCTGTCTTCTTGTGTTTTAGTAAAAAAAGGTGGAAAAGCTTTTGCAGCAATTTATACAAAGGCTTATCAATACTTTGATATTAAAAATTAACCTTGATATATGCATGTCAGTCTTTTCTATAGTTTTGTAAAGTGCTGGATAGAATTTCTTGTAAATGTTTTGTTATGATGCGGGCAGACTGGTTTTATTTCGCATTTATTTTTTGTTCTTCCGTTGGCGCATGTCCTGTCCCTTGCTCTGCTTGTAATTACATTTTTTGCTTCTTTTTTGTTGTACCCAACATGAAGCTTAACGAACTTACCATCACATTTGTCGATTTCATCACATCAGCAAGCGGTGCTCCCTACATCAACTTTCTTCTTTTTTTTTCAGATTAAAAGTGTTTAAGAACGTATTGAGGAGCTTCGACTACTACTGTGCTCTCACGTATGATAAAAAAAAACTTTGCTACATACACATAATGTCACATCTACTTACAAAAAGTGCTTGAGGAACAGTTCACGCGAGCGATTCACAAGTCCTCACAGAGTTAGTTACTCATGTGTTACGACTTGTTCACTATTTCCCAGTCTACCGTGACTTCCCAAGTTCTCCCAGTTTTAATGTGAAGCATTCTTGGCGAGTTCAACACAGATTTCTGCAACGACTATCTGGCGACTATATAGCGACTATTGGGTGGTTTTCGTGGGCCGATTTCGAAGGGAGTGCAGTGTAAAGATGTACAGATTTTTCCTGGCATTTGCGTACCAGAAATCACTGGTGGCCGGATGTTAAGATTTTAGTTTCAAAGCTATCTTTTTCTTTAAGTGTTTCAGCTGCCCTTGAAGTCGTATATACGACTTACATTTGACGGCAGCTTCTGTGCTTAAGATGTGCAAAACATTTTCTCTCTTCTTCAAACCCTTTATGACCTCCTTCCTCCGAGCAATCACCTTCTATGCCTTGCGTATCTTCGACCTGCTCCTTGTGTATTTCTTAGTTTGACTTCAATAACGCGACCATGTGCTATTTCTCCGATTGTACCCAACATACATCACTGATTGATTAATTTTTTCTGAGTTCACATTCTTTTCTAGAGTTCAGGCTCAGTTGGCTCAGGTTTATCCAAATAATTGAGAAGCATTCACTGCATCAAAGTCTTCGTAAATTTGATTGTTACATCTGCATCAGCTTCAAAGGTACACGATGCTTGCGTTTACAAAAAGCGAAAATCTCGCTGCACAGGAATAGCGCGTACACGCATAAACTACACAAGCTGGTTGAAAATTTTCATACGCTCCGCGAAACTAACTGTACGTCACGGTATACCTAGTCAGCGGCACAGGTCAGACGTCGTTTCGCTTCAGCGGCACTCATCGATCTTATTTCCCACTCCGCTAACCCGCTTGCAAAACGCATCAATTTGGTTTATGCTCTGGTGAGCAAGAACGCTTGCTCTTGGTCGTGGGCTGGCGCAACGCGACGTTTTTTGTTGCTCGCATACTGGGAAGGAAGAAGCAGCAAAAAGGGAAGTCTGTTAACGATATAAGATTGCCGTCGAGTGTTCTTCCGGCGTCCCAAACCATCAAAACACGCCACTGTCGACTGAACTTCTTGCACACCGCTGCTACGTATGGCGCGGCTGAGCACGTTCGCGCGGGCCCCATGTTGAACGCGATCTGCGATGGAAACAGAGTCTAGGTGTGCTGAGGGCTGATAGCTTCGTGTGCGCTGTGTTCTCGCCGCTTAGTTCGCGTTGAAGCGAGAGGCAGCACGAAGCTTAATTTCCTCGCTGCTGCTGCCGCGCTTCCTCACGCGAGCGTTTTGACAGCGAGTGTCCGCGGTTATCGAGTGAGATATGTTGATATTTGCCTGCGCGCGCGTGACACCATGCTAGTTGATTTAATTAGTAGAATTTAAAAAGTTTATACGGCCGATAGAACTACTATCGTTATCTCGCATAGGTGTCTAATAATTTGCTATCGCAATCGGTGCTTCGTCTTTCGGGCGAAGCTGCTACTTGTTTTTTTTTTTTTTTTCTAGCATATTCGAGATGGAAGGTAGAAGGGACCGTAATATAATGATGACATATTAAGGGTATATAAGAAAAGAAGTCCGCCTCCATTTCAACCTTGGAGGGTGGATCTACAGGAAAGCTGTTGCCGACATTAGACAAGAACGACCGACGTTTGAAAACGCTATACAAGCACAACCACCACAAGCGACGTACGTCACGTGCTCACGCACGTGCGCGGAAGTGAAGCACACATGCTTATTCATCTAGGCCCTCCGCCAAGCGCAATTGCGTTATTGAACTAATTAAATCTCTCAGAGTAAATTGCGTCAGAAAATTCGTAAAGTACGACTTACACACAAGCTGCAGACATGATAGCTTTGGATCGTAATTCGAATTTACTAGAATAACGGCATAGCCACTCGACGATATCGTCTGATGACGTCATCACTTCAACGCTGACGTCATGCGATGACTTCCTCGTCAAGTGATCAGGTCACCTGATGACGCCATGTGATGGCTCTTTGGAGAAGTAGCGCACTGTGCGCTTCCCGCTTCTTTTCGCTGTCTGCGGGATTGGTGCATATTTTTGTGTGAGCACCGCGCACGCGGACACAAAACATCTCGACCAACCAGAGACAAACAGCTTCGCTGTAAAAAATTGTATTCGGCGTTCCCTAAAATCGACTTTGCGTCTCGACTCCGGCAACCAGTATACTTAGGGGAACTGCATCCTTTGAAACTTAATTACCAGGTGCTTAGCGGCACTAGGTAAGCAGCTCGGTATGGACAGCCTGCGCAGAAACTTCTTATTCCAATGGATGGATGGAAACAACTTTATTTTGAATCCGGCAAATTTGACGACCCGGGCTCAGGTCTCCCATGAGGGGACTTCGAGGCCTTGCCTCGTCGCCGCCTCTCGGGCTTGCTGGACAGCCCACTCTTGTGTCTTGAGGTTGGAGCTGCGCAGAGTGGTGGCCCACTTCGACGCAAGAGCCTCCGGAGCTACTGCCATTGTAGCTGATGTAACCCGACACTCCCACAACATGTGTGACAGCGTCGCTCGAGTTAACTGACATAATTTGCAAATAGCAGTCGGGTATTGCGCGGGGAAAATGTGCTGCAATCGCACCGGACTGGGGAATGTTTGTGTTTGCAATTGTCGCCAGATGACTGCCTGGCGACGTTTCAGCATAGGGTGAGGTGGGGGCAGCAACCGCCTGCCTATCTGGTAGTGCTTGGTGATGTCATTGTACCTGACCAGGCGTTCTCGCGGGTTTTGAACCAGAAGTTCCGAACTCGAAGAGGTGGTCTCCGATTCTGCGCGGCGGGTCAGTTCTCGCGCAGAGCGGTGTGCTACCTCGTTCAAGTTAATGAGGCCTTCAGCAGTGGGGGTGGCGACGTTCGCTGGAAACCATATGATCGCGGTGTTATCGAAGTGCTGTCGACCAGCCTTCCTCAGAATCTGGAGAGCTTCGGAGGAAATGCGCCCCCGCGCGTAGTTGCGAACTGCGGATCGTGAGTCGCTAAAAACTACCTCGCAGAGGGGGTCGGTAAGCGCAAGCGCAATCGCTACCTCTTCCGCTGTTTTGGGGTATTCCGTTGCGACACTATTCCAACAGGAGCGTCGTAACCCACAGCCTAGCGAGCCGAGGAAATACTTTTCTATTCCCGTGCTGCGACTTCGCATCAGCAAATCCACCGCTCATTTTGAGGTATACGTATGCGTAGCCCCGGACCCCACTGGGCACTGGTGGGCGAGAGCGTAGCAGCGCATGCGCTTCTCGAAACGCGCATGGCTGTGAATAAAGCTTTGCGGGACGCCTCGGAATAAAGCAAATGTTGATACAGGTGCACGTCGGTTATCGGTCAAAGTGTCGTGTTACCTTCGTAAACTCCCTTCGACGGTGCCAACATATTTCAGTCGCACAATCAAGCTGCCGTACGCTTCCCAATGAGCGCTGGTTCCTCATATATGTATACGTACTGAATCGCCTGGTTTTATGCCTACGCTCTCAGTGGTGGTATTTGAACCAAGGTGCCACGCCGCACCACCGATGATTTACCCGCTCAGAGATCCATACACAGCAAGGGACAATAATCGCCTTCTTCACACCTTCCCTCGTGCAAGCTAGCGCGTTAATACGGTTAGTGCGTGCGTGACGTTGAACAGAAACAATTTGCTTATACGCGTAAAAGCAAGAGTGTGCAAGTTTCCCCATCCCTCCGTCGTGGCATCTAGCTGTTTGGGACGCAAAATGACATTGCATTGCCTTTTGGATTGACCCAATTTATCTAGCGCACCACGTCCGGGATTAGCCTATGTCGTAACGGAACACGTTGTAATGTTTCTTCGCCTGAGTACAGTAAATCAGCTGTCCTGCCATCGTCATGGCGGATGTTATCAGGACACTGTCGTAGCCTGCCTGTTGCCGTCACAAACACAATTTTTCGCCTTACAAGGCCATGTTGCATCATCTGGAAAGACTTGGTGGTAACACTTCTCACAATGTAACCAGCTACTCGCTGTTAGGATCGGCCTGCAGGGGTGCTGCTCTGCAAAGCTATTTCAGCCCGCTGCACGTGCTTCGATCGACCCGCGATGCTGGCGCCCTTCAGAGAACCAGCGAGGACGACAGCGCTAACCGACCATTCGCCTCGTTCGGAGAATCGGTGACGGCAGCAGGGCGGGCCACGTTTGGCGCCCAACGTATTGTTGGCTGATTTGCCGGGTCTTTATGGTCTCTCTCGGCAGCAAGAAGAGCTTCCCTAACAAAAGGGTGCTTTGCGGTACGGGGGTCCCAGGATTTGTCACTGTCTGCTGACACTCGTGGCGACTACAGGAGAAAGGCAGCTCTGGAATTTAGAGGTGCAAGACAATGGGCAACCGGCAACCGCGCTGCGGGGGTCAGCTCGGGGAACCGACGTGCCTTTCAAGACTCAAGATAATGGACAACCGGCGGGTCAACTTCGATGACTGGTCGAACGGTTCTCTCACCTAGGGAACTAGGGGCCGATGGAGTGGTTATAAGCGGCTGTTGTCGGCTGCTAGAGTGTGCTCGTAGTGTGCTCGTCAGTGTGCTCGTGAGCTGTGTGCTCGTTTGCTGTATGCTTCGCCTTGCGTGCTCCATTTGGGAGCCACGCTAGACTGTCGATGTATCTCTTGTTTAAAATGTCAATTCTGTAAATAAACCCTGTACGCCTAGTTCCTCCCAGGTTCCTCTCTACGACCTAAAAACCCCTTCAACTGGTGTCAGCGGCGAGAACGTCCGACAAATCTTACAACGCAAGGATTCGCATAATATTGATTCCCACAGAGCGTCGGATTTGCATCATGTTCTTTATTTCTTTTTTTTTTATCACAGAGATAATGACTGCTGGAGAATCGATGCTGTGTTTCAGAATTTCTCTTCTCTAGCGTTCATTGGCATGCCTTTGCGTTTATAAACCTTCAGTTAGATCTACCCTGTAGAATAAGGTATTGCCTTGTAAATGGACATGCAGCTACTGAGAATGGAAATAAAATGTTCGCATATCAGTGAATACCGAAGCGATTACTTCTACACACAAGCATGAGGTTTCGGATGATGTGCATAGAAAGCGTGGATGGCTTGATAACCGACAAGTGTTTCGCGCTGCTCTGCACATAATGACATACAAAGTTTGCACATATGCGTTCTTGCAAGATACTGTAAGGGTGAATGTAATTTTCACTCCCAAATAATGAAGCAGTGTCAATAAAAATGCCCATAGCGACCAACATGGGCATTGCGGTTTGTTTAAAGGGCAGCTGAGAAAGCGCGGGCGAACAGGACAGGCATAAACCGATGCTGCAGGGTGCAAAATGCCAGTGACACCTTTCTTGTTTTGTTCTTGCTTATTTTATGCTCTTGTTTTCTTTCCGCCGCTAAGTCGTAGGTTTACACGAACATCTTGCTTATCTCTCTAGTCTGAAACTAATCCAGTACTTGGCGGCTAAGATAATAAGATCAGGTGAAAAATTTATCGTTTAGGGTCACAGGGCGTAGGCCACATTTATGAAAATGTTCTCGTTTTATTTTCTCCCACTCACCCGTCTCCTAGAATACGCTGCATGGCCACGTAAATGGTAAGAAAATACTGTAGGGGTGGTCGATAACGTACATTCTCTCCCTTCACCATATTGGTTTGATCACTTAGCGCAGATACTCGCGGCATAAACCATTATTTCGCAGACGCGAAAGTTTCGAAATTATCATTGATCTATCTGGAAAACGAGAACTTCTGCTCGGAAGCTGTCCAACGTTTCCTACATTTCCTTTTTTTTTTACTCTCTCCAAGCAGAATCCTTCCTTTTCTGGCAAAAAAGAGGGACTCTACCGAAGGGGAAGAAATGGAAAGAAGTTCATGAAACTCCCAGTATGTGTCGCTATAGAAGAATCTAGG